>NW_005871066.1:13034870-13196404 GCF_000147115.1 Myotis lucifugus | reverse complement strand
GCAGGCGGATCAGGGGGTTTGGGGCGCTGCTCCCTTTACCACTCAGGGCAAGGGCAATGGGGAGGTATGGCTCTCCCTGTCACACACAGAGCAAGGCCCATGGAGGAGGGGTTGGGGCACCACCCCTCTATCACCCACAGAGCAGGGCTGATCAGGGGGTTGGGGCGCCCACCACTGTCACACTCGGGGCAGGGCCGATGGAGAGGGTTATGGCTCTACCCTGTCACACACAGAGCAGGGCCGATCAAGGGGTTGGGGAGCTCCCCCCTGTCAAACACAGAGCCGCAGGGCAATCAGGGGATTGGGGAGCTCCCCCCTATCAGGCACAGAGCAGGGCTGATCAGGGAGTTGGGGTGCCTTCCCCTGTCACGAACAGAGCAGGGTGGATAGGGAGGTTGTGGCCCCGCCCCCTGTCACACACAGAGCCGCAGGGCGATCAGGGGGTTTGGGCACTGCCCCCTGTCACGCTGATCCCGGTGCCGGGAGGCATATTACCCTTTTACTATATAGAATAGAGGCCTGGTGCATGGGTAGGGGCTGGTTGGTTTGCCCTGAAGGGTGTCCTGGATCAGGATGGGGGTCCCCACTGGGGTGCCTGGCCAGTCTGGGTGAGGGGCTGAGGGCTGTTTTCCGGGTGGCGAGTGACTAAAGCTTCCAACCGTTTCTTGTTTTCTTTTCTTTTTTCTTTTTTATTCTGGGCCAGCTTTAGCTCTGAGGCCTCGCTGCTGAAAACATCGATACAATGTTTCGGTCCGGCTGGGTTTCAATCCGGCTGGTTTCTGGGCTTTTGTTTAGCTTCTTATTTGCAACATAGTACATAGTTGCTTAGAGTTGCAGCTGAGAGGCCGGCAAGTGAGGCGGGGAACGTTGGAGTCCGCAGCAAGCAAGCCTCATGCTCGCTTCAGTGCCTGGCTGCCGGCCGCCATCTTGGCTGACAGTTAATTTGCATATACTCACTGATTAGCCAATGAAAAGGGTAGCGGTCGTATGCTAATTACCATGTTTCTCTTTTATTAGTGTAGATTAGAGCTGCCATAGCACAGTACCACACACTAAGTGGCTTAAACAACACACATGTATTTTCTCACAGTTGTTTAGGCTATACATCCAAGATTAATTTGTAAGCACTGTTGGTACCTTCTAAAACAGTGGTTCTCAACCTTGGCTGCACATTAGAATAACCTGGGAATCTTAAAATCCTGATTTCTGGGCCTCATCCTGAAGGAAATCTGGATTTTAAAAAGATTCCCAGGTGATTCTAATGTGCAGCCAAGGTTGAGGACCACTGTTCTAAGACCTCTCTCCTTTGCTTATAGATTGCCATCTTCTTCCAGAGTCTCCCATGGTCTTCACTCTGTGTGTCTCTTTTCTAATCTTTTCTATAATGAAAGACACCACACCAAAGACCTTATGTAAATATCTAAAAATCTTTAAAGTTCCTATCTCCAGATACATCATATCACTGAGGTACTGGCAATTAGTTAGAACTTTAACATATGAATTTGAAAGGGTCACAATTCAGTCCATAACACCACCTCATATCAAATCAAACATGTTAACAATTTTTTAAAATATTTTTGAATTTATTTTAGATTCAAAGGAAGTTGCAAAGATAGTGCTGAGACATTTTGTAAATGTGTGTATCTTTCACTCAAGTTCCCCAAATAGTTACATCTTACATATTTATAGTACAACTAGAGGCCCGATGCACAAAATTCGTACATGGGTAGGGTCCCTAGGCCTGGCCGGCAATCAGGGTCAATCTGTGGGACAACCAGCAGGGCAATTGGGGGGCCCCCGCTGGCACCCACCTTGGCTGGCCTGGGGTCTGTGGGCTGGGGACAGCTCCTGCATTGAGTGTCTGCCCCCTGGTGGTCAGTGCACATCATAGCAAGCAGTCATTCCACTGATCGTTCAGCCTTTCAGTCAATTTGCATATTAGGCTTTTATTATATAGGATATCAAAAGCAGAAATGTATATTGTGCAAAGCATGTCCGCTATTTTATGTAATTGTATCACATGTTTAGATTCACATAAACATCACAATCAACATACTAGGCTATCATCACACAGATCTTCCTTATTCTACCCATTTATAATCATACGACCCATCCTTACCCCTTAACCACTTGTAACTCCTGTCAACCACTAATCTGTTTCCTGTCTCTACAACAACTTGGATAGATTTTAAAGTATTACACTGAGTGGAAAAAGTAATCTTAAAAGGTCACATATTATCTGTTGCCCATGAAATAGTATAATTTGAGCATCAATAAAAATAATAAAGGGTTAAATATCAAACATTTTATAATCCATGAATTTGTCATAACAAAGAATAAAATAATTTTAAAAGTAAAAAAATAAATTCAATTCCTGGCTTCTTTGGAACTAACTTTGTATTCTGAAATGTAGTAAATAAATGTGGGGGAAGAGGGGAAGCCAGCATTTCACCTGATATTCATAAAAACTGTAACCAAATAGTAGATAAGAGTACATTTTCCTTTGTAGATATACTCTAGTTAATGATGAAGGAATGACAAAATTAGAAAAATCACTATACTGTGCCAACCCTTAATGAAATAGCAGATTTAGACAGTGATCATCAGTTGCTATTGTTAACATCACAAAAAAAGAGAGACATCTGGACATTACATGACTCTTGATGGAAGAACAAAACTCCACCTATGAAGTAGACTTGTCCCAGAAATCAAACCTGAACAAAGTTAAGCCTATTCACAAGTTTATAAAAAATGTATATAGAAGGACAAGTAACATATTAAATGATACAAGATGCAATTCTTAAAATCTAGAAATGGAAAAATCTATGTGACAAGTTTTTCAGTATTTTAAAAAATAACAAATATTAAAAAGGGGAAAAAAGGAGGTCATTAACTATAGATTGAAATTAGCTTTAAGAGGTATATACATTTTCCCCGAAACCGGTTTGGCTCAGTGGATAGAGCGTCGGCCTGTGGACTGAAAGGTCCCAGGTTCGATTCCGGTCAAGGGCATGTACCTGGGTTGCGGGCACATCCCCGGTGGGAGATGTGCAGGAGGCGGCTAATCGATGTTTCTCTCTCATCGATGTTTCTAATTCTCTATCTCTCTCCCTTCCTCTCTGTAAAAAATCAATAAAATATATATATAAAAAAAGAGGTATATACATTTTGTATGCAGCTTATTTGGTCAGTCAAGAAACCAACTTTAAAAAAATGTTTGAATTAATTTGGAAAATTTGACCATGACATAGATATTTGATATTAAAGGCATTAACACATTTGTTTCACTGTAATATTGGTATTGTGGTTGTTGTTGTTTTAAATACCAACCACTCTCAGTGCAACTGGGGATCAGCCTTGATCTATCAGTAACTATAAAATTCTATCCCCATTTCGGGGGAAATGGTCTCTAAAAACAGTGACACTTGAAGCCCAGAACCTACAGAGACCTTGGCTACCAAGACAATGTCAGCGTTGGCCAAGTTCCAGGACTGCAGTTGTGGGTGTGGCAGGAAGAATAACTATACCCTTTCCTTAAGGTAGCATTTCCCATTATGTTTACCTGGAACACATCCCTATAAGTTACTCTACAGAAAAAAACAGAGATTTGGTAACCAATGGTGTAATTAAGGCCATGATAACTTCTGAAATATAGAAACCTTTAAAATTGGACATTACTCAAGGATTCCCCAAATGATTTGACCCTGGAACTTTTTTTTTTCTTTTTTGTTATTAATATCTTGTGGAACTAACTTTTGGAAAGCAGGTTTAGATATTATACCTCTTCCAATATAAAGAGGGAGAGAAGAAGATGCTTCCCTTGTCCCTGTCATTCTGTCAAGAAGTCATGGTTCGCTGGATTTCCAGCTCTGGCCAGATGTCAAGAAAAAACTTAAAATGTCAAAATGTAAAAATTCATCTTGGATTATGGACAGTTTAATCTTGACAGTGACAGCCTGCATGCATGAATGGTAGGCTTTTTGTCTAAAAAGTGAGCAAGATGTAATATTAACTTGTAATTTTTACCTTTGACTTTCTGAAACTGCTCAATCTGTTAAAACTGAACCTTTAGATTGGGGTTTTGCTAGGGGCTTATCAATGTTTCCCCTGGCAGGCACTTCATTCTTCCTCTGATTTGTATGTCATTCTTTCACTGTCAGTTCATCTACTTTATCCATCCATTACTCTATCATTCCCTTCATTTCCTGGGATTAGATTTTGTTTTGTGCATTGAGAATTCCCTAGGGAAAAATCCCTGAAAATATAGACATGTGTTACAACTCTCCCATAAAGTTTATGGTGTTATAGGGTTGGGAGCTTGAGGTCCCTAAACTAGCTGTAACTGCCTAAACGATGCTTAATGTGCTGTAAACAAAGAGGAGACAGCTAAAATTACCCTCAATATCCACAGCGGCCTTGACTAGTATCCTGGCATCTTCAATTATATGAATAGATTAATTTAGCAGTGTGTTGTAAACTAGGATCATTAATTCACAGTCACATAGGAAACATGGCCACTGCCTGATACCCAGGGATATAGGGAGGAATTGTGCAAGAGAACCAATGAATCAAGCATCACTTGATACCAACTGTGTGAAACTCAAGTCATTCACCCTACTTGAGCATTGGCTTCCTCAAATGGGGATAAAGATCCATGCTTTGCTTACCCCTGAACGTTTTTGAGATAATAGTACATAGAAATGCGATAGTACATATTAAAGTTCTTTGTAAACTGATAAGGTTTTACATGTGGAGTTTAATTTTCATCCTAACTTATTAGTCTTTCAAACTTTACAATGCGGCTTTTAACGGTTGAGAACGTATGAATCATTTGTGAGCTGGCTATTCATGTTCTGGCTCACAATTTTTCCTGTGAGTGCTTTGTACATATCTATATGTTACAAAATGTCATGGACTCTTACCATATGTATTTCTATTGAAATAATTTGAAATTATTCCACCAAAGAATATTTGACAAAGTTTTAATTTCAAATGTTTTATTAAAACCAAAATTAAAGAAAAGTATTATTCTCATATAATTTACAGAATTATGTGAGACTTCATACAAGGGAATTCATGAGGTTTAATATATTTTAATTTACTAACATTATCGTGTTGTCATGTTAGATGTTTATGTGACATAAGGCAGTTATGTTACTAATGTCAGTAGATAAAACTCTACTTTTTTTTCAAATAGCTTAAGGGCCAGCTCCACACTATATAGTATGAATAATATTAACACATTAGATTTTTTTATTGTTTGTCATTATAAACACTTTATAAAACAGAACTCAGTTTATGATAGAGCAACAAACAATAATTCACCTTAAATACCAGAGCAGCCTCACCTTTTCTCTCCTCGCTCCTCTCTCCTCCTCTCTCCTCCTCTCTCCTCTCTCCTTTCTTCTTCTTCTCCTCCTCCTCCTCCTCCTCCTCCTCCTCCTCCTCCTCCTCCTCCTCCTCCTCCTTCTTCTTCTTCTTCTTCTCTCTCTCTCTCTCTCTCTCTCTCTCTCTCTCTCTCTCTCTCTCTCTCCTTTCCTGTCCTCCCTTCCTCCTCTCCTCTTGTTTTCTTTTCTTTTTTCTTTCCTTCTCCTCCCTTCCTTCCTCCTTCCTTCCTCCTTCCTTCCTTCCTTCCTTCCTTCCTTCCTTCCTTCCTTCCTTCCTTCCTTCCTTCCTTCCTTCCTTCCTTCCCCCGAGGAATATAGTGATTCAAAAATACCATATTTTTGGAGAGTAAATATTTCAAAACAAATACTTTATAAAAAGAATTGCATGCTTTTTAATTTATTATGCGTTGAGAAACATCTGTAGAGGTGATTATTTCCCTTGTAATAAGCCAAATAGGAGCAATTGCAGAACTTTAAATATCTAAGTGGTAATCATTAAAGTTTACATTTAGGATATCAGTCAAATTCCCAGTCTCTCCTACACAGCTACTGAGAGCCCTAATTTTTTATTAGGAAATCCATCTTTCTTGAAGTTAATACAAGATTAGATAGTTAAATCTGGGAAAGCTGCCAGTTGTTATCGCCATATTATTAGCCTTTGTATTTGAAAGTACTACAAAGTTTATGGTAGAGCCATGACCAAAACGAGGGTGAGCGGTTTTTTGTAATGTGCTTATGGTCATTATTCAGTTGTTCACATTTGCCTGCTTCCATTTTGGTCATGCTCGGACTCCTTAACAAGTGAAGCAGCTGGGAGTAAAGATAGAGTTATAACACCCTAGAGAAAGTTCCCTGTGCATGTTTTATAATTTCAGTTATAATTCTGCTCCTCCACAAATGTTGTGCATTATTATATTGACTTTTATAATAATTAATCTATACCTCTGAGTATTTGAAAAAAAAAGGAAATACAAATTGCATAGGTTTCAAAATAGAAAATCTAGAGGAAAAGCTGAGTGAACTAAGAAAAGAAGTGGCAAAATGACCTTAGCCAATTAGGCATTTTAGCAACTTGGACATTCTTTGTTAAATATTGGAGTTTGTATGGAGGACAATGCACGCTGCTTGTCTGCTCAACCACAACCAGATACCAGGTGGGTTATTACATGAAAATGTAATTTGAAAAGTATCGGGTTACTTTTGAAAGGTCAAATTTAAGCAAACATACCAACGTTTAGTATCAAACAGGAAGGATAAAAGAAACAGGCCCAGCCAGTAGGTCATGGTTCAATTCCCAGTCAGGGCGCCTGCCCAGGTTGTGGGCACCATCCCCAGTAGGAGGTGTGCAGGAGGCAGCCGATCAACAATTCTCATCATTAATGTATCTGTTTCTCTCTCCCTTTCCCTTCTTCTCTGAAATCAATTTAAAAAAAATTACTTTAAAAAAATAAAGAAACAGAACAGTTGCACAAATTTCTCAGTCTTCAAGCACTGTGACAGCCTCATGCATAAAAGATTCACACCTTAGGATTTGATAGTATTGTGATGCAAGACCAACCATCTCTATTCAAGTCTCTATTTGAGGTGGGCACTTGGACATAAGACTAGAAAGGAACTAGTATATTGTGTCTCAGAGTATCATTTAACTAATCTCTCACAGACCAATACCTCTTTTGTAAACTATTTTTAAAAATGAATTACTAGAAATTTTTTAAAAATACAAGTCCTTGGTGCTTTTTGTTGCTGTATTTGATTTATTATTATATTTAAAACTCAAAAAAATTCTGAATAATTATTATAAATCTTTTTTACTCTCAATTTCTGAACATTGTCAAGCAGTTCACCCACCATCCCTGGGTTAAACATGTTGAACTGCTCTAGAAGGTCTAAGTGTATGTAGGCTATTGGGCCAAATTATCATGTTCTGTTCATGTAATAAGAATGAGGCCACTACAATGTTTCTAACCAACTATTATCTTAAACAATCTTTATTTTGCCAATGAAAATTCATTATACATTTCTTTTGCTAATTAACAACACTCCAGTGTAGATTTTAAAGCAATATTTGAAATACCTATGTAACTCCTCTGGAGTGTTGAGTCTTCATTAAGGTACTTTAATGCTAACTGTCCCTAAAATATAGGTATAGATTAAAATTTACTTACATCTCACTCTCTCTCTCTCACACACACACACAAACACACCACATTTTTTCCCAAACCAGAGGTCCAGTGCACGAATTTGTGCACCAGTGGGGTCCCTCAGCCTGGGCTGCGGAATCTGGCTGAAACTGGCTCTCCGACATCCTGCGAGGGGTCCTGGATTGCAAGAGGGCACAGGCCAGGCCGAGGGACCCCACCGGTGCAGGATCGGGGCTGGGGAGGGATGCAGGAGGTTGGCCAGCTGGGAAGGGACTGTGGGAGGGCTCTAGGGCATGTCCAGCCCATCTCGCTCAGTCCCAATTGGCTGGACCCCAGCAGCAAGCTAACCTACAGGTTGGTGCGTCTGACCCTGGTGGTCAGTGCATGTCATAGTGACTGGTTGGTTGACAGTCTTCCCCTGGTGATCAGTACATGTCATAGTAACTGGTCTACTGGTCTACTGTCTGTCCCCTAGTGGTCAGTGCACATCATAGTGAGCAGTTGAGTGGCCTTAGCATATCATTAGCATATTATACTTTGATTGGTTGAATGGCCAACCGGTCGACCTGACACTTAGCATATTAGGCTTTTATTATATAGGATACCTTTAATGAAAATCACAATACATATTATAAAACACAACAAACAAAAAGTCAAGTCAAAACCAAAATGATTATTTGAGTTTAAAGAAATACTTTCTTCACTTAGGTTATCTAATAGCATAAAATATTTAGGAAACCTAAGACTGTGTACCTTCCTTGGATTTTTTTAAAAATTACATTTTGAAGCATGTTTGCCTATAACCCATCACCTTCTGAATATTTTCAGTGTAGATAATACATGAAAAAGTTCTGTGTCCCAGAGATTTTTTTCCAATACAAAAGCAAAGACTAGAGAAGAAGCAAAGAAGTGTAGATGGAACAGATCTAAGAATATCCTTCAACCATATTTTTTAAATCTGGTCTTGTGGTTCATAAATATTCTGGTTTCGAGTATACTTGATAAAACTATATTTTAAAGAATAGTGTACTTAATGAATGTCTGTCTTCCATTACAGTTATTCCTTATCATCACTAGAAAATAGTAAACAAGTAAGTCAACCTAGCTATAATCTATACAACCAAAAGTTCTTTAGAAGTATGCATATATGATTCCAGATTTTAGAAAGTTAAAAAGTTGCTTTTTTAACGGACTACATCCAATAATAAATAACCAATGAAATTCTCACATTCTTGACCATATGCTTACTACTTTGAGTGTTAAATATTCTGTTTAGAAACTATTTCTTTTGACTAATGTCCTTTGCCACAGGCTTCATTTTAATAATAGACCCTCTAAAAGCTACAGATGGACTGTTTCTACTTCAGTATTTTTATATATTTTAAAACTTTAACACTTGATAGTTTCTAAATTAATGGTTAAGAAATAAATTTGAACCTAAACTTGATGTTCCACTTTCAGAATGGTCAATGTGCCCTGTACTCTTATGTTGATTGAAACCAAGAGAATGATAGAAAATATTTGTTTTGTAAATACTGTTCCAAAGCATGAAAAATTACATACTAAAAATAATTGTATTTGGCATCCACTTTTCTTCATGATGATTCACTAGGTCAAAAGTTTTCCTTTTTACTTAATATAAATTTCAGCTGAAGGCCAGAATGGTGGTACTAACATGTTTTAATGCTAACTGTCCCTAAAATATAGTGATGGCATGCTGGCCTTATAGTTAATGTTCTATACAGCTTCATATCTTGTGTGAATATATTGAAGAAATAAATAATTATTTTTATATTATATTCAATGATTCTTTTCTATATGGTGATTGCTAAAGATGAAATTTTGGATGACAGAACTAAATCAAGTTTTATGTAACACTCACAGCAGAAAATAGAACTTGGTGCTCATAAATTATCTGATACTTTAATTTCAAATAAACTTTTTCTTATAAAATGTGCTTTGATTTTATTAATAGAATAAAGTAAACATGCATTTTACATTAGGAAGCCAAATTTAGTAAACAAGTTAGTCCATTGTGATTGACATATAAAGAGTTGGCATAATTTATAAAATTTGCTAATTGCCCTTCATGGTCATGAATCTTCATCTAACTTTTAATATAAATAAGTCATGGAGCCTGTTAAACAATTAATGTAGAAAGAGTAGGCATTTTGAGAAATAATGGGATATTATTGTGTGGTGCTATTGTGTGGTGTTTATAGTTTCTCCAAAAATGCTTTATATTTGTATCCATTTCATTTTTCAATGAGCAAATACCAGTTGCATGACTACTAAATGTCAGACTCTGCTCTCTCATGGAACTTATATTCTAAGGAACAACTTAGGCAATAAGCAATTAAACAAGTAAATGTGTGATACAATTTTAGGTAAGGGTAACTGCTATGTAAACAAGTGTGGTAGGAGAATAGTGAATGATGGGGATGGGGTTGTGGGAGATGAGCAAGTTTAAACAGGGTGTGGAGCAGTTTTTGAGTAGAGATATAAACCAAGTGAAATAGCAAAAGGAAGATAATTTTAAGCATGATATTTAAGAGTGAGGGATAGAAAAGTTGCAGCTTGTTGATGATTTGTATTGTGCTTATGAAGAACATGATTGCTATCTCTAACTATTAGCATTCTGATAGGGTGATAGCTACTTAGAAAAACAGTAGTGATTTATTCAGATTATGTTGCTGAGAAGTACTTGTGAAGGTAAACAATGATAAGTTCCATATCAGTATTCCATGCTTTTCCAATTTTATTATAGACTTGTGACAGCAATATTTACATGCACATTGTCCTTCAGTATTATATATAAATAACCCAAGCCATAGAAATTGAAAAGTAGTCTCCTAAAATAGTAAATTTTTAGGAACTCTATTCACAAGGAGAATTTTGGGATTTTTGTTTCAATTTCCTTAACTATTGCCTGATTTTAAGTGGAACATAAGATCAATTGTTTGATAGGGATATGCCATGATAAAACCAAACCATCAAAACAGTAGATTCTTCCCTGTCAGTATGGCTCAGTGGTTGAGTGTCCACCTAGGAACCAGGAGGTCACATGCCCGGATTGTGGGCTCAGTCCCCAGTAGGGGGTGTGCAGGAGACAGCTGATCAATGATTTCCTCTCATCATTGATGTTTCTATCTCTCTCTCCCTTTCCTTTTCTCTCTGAAATCAATAGAAATATGTTTAAAAAAAAGAAAGTAAAAGTTCATCTAAATGTGGTTTTTGTACCATCGATTAACCATTTAAAAGCCACTTGTATGTCCTAGCAAATAGTATCTGTCCAAAAAAAGAAATATGTAGTAATGGCAAACCCCTCTTTTGTGACAGGAAACCTTTCTGCACTTTTACAAAATTCATTTACTATATATTATCGTATTCATGCATTTAAATATTTATCATTATTGGGCGAATTATTTAAATCATCCATTGAGTAGGAATGTAATTCAGTTAATACTTATTGACATCCTTTTCAGAATACATTCCTTATTATTTGAAATCAGCCTGTAGCAGCAGTTCAAGCATTGTCATGACTTCATTGCTACTGATAAATCATGATACAGCCTATGGAAGATATATTAGTCTCTTTTTTTGAACCCAAAATTTAAAGGATGTTTTTTGTATTGTCACTGAAAATGGGCTCATAAATAAAGCTATGGTGGGTTTTTTGGGGGGGTGGGGGTGGGGAGGAAGGTAGAGTCGATTTGGACAACATGTTCTATGTCATGATACTTTTCAGAATGAAGCCAATTGAAGTGGACCATCTATTGTACCAGGTTATTAGGTAGTTTTAAGTCTAAGCAGGTTAGCAAAACCTAAAATGAGAGGTCTGGCCTTGTCTTATAGTTCTCAAAACATAAAATAATGCAACCATTCACAAATCTAACCCTGCTAATTAATCCCCATCAATTTTACTCATAATAAGCATCACCTCTTTAAAAATATAGTTTTTGATTACTTGGGCATAGTAGCTTGTTAGTAAAGTGAAAATAAGCTGGAATATTCATTGTTTAAATATCATTTATATGCTCACTTTTAGTTTTATAAATGAATGTGTTTCAGGCATACATAGTATGAGCAGTTTATTTTATATTCTTTTTTAAATTAATGCAGGTAAATTCCTAAATTTGATTGCAAAAATAACGTGATATTTTTATCCCTGCAATATTTAAAAATTAGGCTTAGACTTTGGAATACATTTTGAAAGGCAGTGAGCCAATTCCCACAGTGAAAATTTTTGCCTGCTGAATTATGTAGATGTTTTGGATAATAGTTTCTTCCTTTGACCTCAGTAATTTTATGCAGAAATCTTAGAGCTTTAAGATTTATTAGCCTTCAATGATTATAAATCATTCATAACTACCTAATACCTTATTTGGGTGCATTTTTTTCCTTTTTGAACTTATAATGGTAAAAATATCAGGTTTTTTAAAAAAAGGATTGAATTTGGGTCTGATTCCTTTTTGGCCATATATCTTTTTCTTTCGTGATGCTGAATTTGTTGTGACATATTGCTTTTTATAAAGATCACCTAATGTTTAGAAGTTAGGTGAGTCAAAGAAATTAACAGAAAATACCCTATTCCAAAAATAAATTAGCCATCTCGAAACATAGAAAATATAGTTCAGTTTGTTTTCAACTATGTCCCACCAGTTTGTGTCTTGATTTTAAAATTTTGGGGAATGCTGTATGACACCTAGCACAATATCAGACATATAGCAAGTACCTATTTTCCTTTCTCATGAGAGCCTATAATCATAACTATAAGAATAACTTTAACTTTTACTTTGAGACCAAAGCTAACAATTAAACTCGATAATAATATATGTGCAACAGTAGAGGGAAGAAAATGATAAAAGTCATTTTCAATATGAACTAGAGAATATTATAAACCACTTACATTTACCTCTGTCATTTTCTCTGAAATAACGATTATTCTCTCTAGTTTTAAATCTCCTAATGATCTACAATAATTTGTTGTCTCTTGTATTATTGCATTTCTTATATAAAATATGTAATACTACTTAATTCTTGAAGAAAAACAACATCCAAAGATATCAAGACATGATAAAAGGATTGACTATACTTGCTAATATTATGAGTAGAAATTTCATATACCTAAATATTTCCAGCTATGGAAAAGCAATTAACCAAGCAAGGCATCTGCAATGAGTTACCATGGCTCTTATATGTATGCTCCTATTTAAAATTATTATTACTAAAATTATTGAAAGAAGCACGGTTTTACTGACTTATAATTTATAAAACAACTATTATAAATCAAATGCATCCGGTGATTTGGTGCAGTATTCTAGCTTCCTGAAAATGAGATGGGCCTATAGATCATCAGAAACCAAAGACAGAATTTTCCACCTAAAAGGGGGATGGAGATTGTTCCGGCAGACTGGATTAGATATGTCTGTCACCTATTTTGTGACTGTGGATTATAACAGAATCAATCAACTTTTCTGTGATTTATTTCTCCATTTTTGAGGTGAGCCAAGCAGAAAGTATTTTTGAAGAAGGAATATAGCAACATAGCCTCATCGTACTTTTCTACTGTCTATTCCTCCACTTCCCCACCATCCAATAAACCAACATAAAATAAATGTGCAGTTACTTATGGGAATATCTTAAGGCATATAGATAGATCTTTTTCTTCTTCCAATTCCTTACAGGCCATTTTTCTTGGTAATTGTACTACTTATTTGGCAAAGACAATGTATGAAGTCAATTTTCTGTTGATAATCTTAGCTTCCTGGATAATTCAGAAAATAAAAATAAATCAAAGGGAGATTATCCATGGCTTTGTTTCTTATAAGCTATAACTAACTTTTGGTCTATGATTATAATCTATATATATAAAAGCCTAAGCGACCATCCAACTGTTCAACTGTTTGCCCAGTAGCTATGACATGCACTTACCACCAGGGGGCAGATGCTCCAATGAGTAAAGGAGGGACTCCAATTCCCCGTGGAATTGGCCATGGGTTAGGTTGCTTCTGGGGCACTGTTGGCCCTGAAAATGCCTCACCCACACCCTGGAGGGAGGGAAAGGAGGGAGCCTGATTCCTCGTGGAATCAGCCGTGCATTAGGTTGCTGCTGGGGGGAGTGTGGGAAGAGATTCACCAAAGATCTTATATGCATACTAGAGGACCAGTGCAGGGATTCGTGCACCGGTGGGGTCCCTTGGCCTGGCCTGCAGGGATCAGGCTGAAACCAGCCCAGTGCACGGATTTGTGCACCAGGGGTTCCCTCGGCCTGACCTGCAGGGATCAGGCTGAAACCTGCTCTCCGACATCACCCCAGGGGTCCCAGATTGTGATAGGGCTCAGGCCAGGCCGAGGGACCCTACCAGTGCATGAATTCATGTACTGGGCCTCTAGTTAACTAATAAAATAATTTGGTTGTCTGATTACCAAAAAAATAAATATCCCCAAACTATTAGATATCCTTGGTAAGTACTTTATATGGAAACATGAATTTATATCTAATGGAGACCTTATTATATCTGTACCTACTGTTATAGGCTGCTTATTTCCCCTTCAAAAGCTATATGTTTAAATCCTAGGAGGTAGGGGCTTTGGGAAATAGTTAGCTCATGAGAGTAGAGCTCTCATGAATAGGATATGTACCCTTATATGCAGAAACACTAGCGAGATGAGTTCTCTTCCAAACATGTGAGGACACAAGGAGAAGATAGCCATCTGCAAACCAGAAATTAATATTTGTTTTTTAAAACACCTAGCTCAATATTTTTATTTTAATTGGCTAAGTGAGGGCAGGGAAGATTGGCTAAATATCTGACCATATTTATACAGAATGAGAGAGATATAGCCACTAGAAAAAGAAAATCAAAGTGATGTTACCAAAAGAAGATAGTACAGATAAAGCAGAGAAATGGGTACAAAAGATAAAGCACAAACAAAAAATCAAATGCTTGCTTCAGCAGCTTGTTGTGTATGAATAGAGAAAAAATGAGGTAAAGACACGAAAAAATAAATAAGGCCAATAGAACGTTAGAGTAGCCTAATTTTGCTGAGTAAATGACAGAATGAGCCAGACTTTGGCTTGCTGATCATCTCCACCTTTCCCTTTCTACACACCCTCCAGCATCCCAATCAGTGAACTATTCTCCCCAGTTTACATTAAGTTTATAAGGTGCATGTCATTCCAGAAGCTGTTGGAGGGAAAAGTTGAGCCAATGTTCATGCCCATGAATGAGGTATGGGATTTCTCTGGCCAGCTACTAGCAATCAGACCGTTGGCACAAACATTATAGAGCCTGATATATTTCTCCCTCAACCTTAGGAAGATTGTCTCACTTTAGCTACAAGGTTAAGACTAGCAATTTTTCTTAAGGAATATACCAAGGAGATTCTGTTCATATGATCCAAGAAGCATTTGTCTCTGCTTCCTCAATCTAAGCATTCAGGTAGTGGAGGGGACAAAGCAGTTCTACTGCAGATATTTACGAAAACTATTGAAAGTGCAGAGATGCACACCATTTTCAAGTGGTAATATGTAGATTTTTTTCCCAAATAATTCATCAGCGTTGATTCCCTGATGCTTTTCACAATCCCCCCATCTTTGCTTTGAACCCAGTGCCAAATAATTTGAGCGAGTTTCAGTTTCCTCATTTGTAATATGAAGAATTTGAATTAACTTCTCTCCTAAGGGTTCTTAAGTTATACTTTGATGTCAGGTTGAAAGCTTGTTTGTGGTCATGCTGAGAAAGAAGACTGCTTTAGGCTCTGAAGTTTCGTCTCAAATGGGTGATGTTATTCAGAAGCAGAATCATAGGGTTCAAATCCTTCCCAGATCTCTTATTGACAAATGAGTGATTTCAGAAGGTGTTATTTCTTTTAATCTATTGTTTTACTTTGTAAAATAAAGATAATTAAGTTTTACAATTAAGTGAAATAATTCAATAACTATTAAAAATAATAGTAAGTAAAAACCACTGAATTTTGTTGAAGAGATGAGTACACAGCTAAGGGACACTGGACTGGACAGTGCTATGCTTGAGGGAAGGATTCATGTGGACATCCTATGAGATTTAGGTAGCAATAACAAATTACAAAAATAGAAACTTTACCTACAAACAATAACAATAAAATAAAAAATTACAGCTATGGAAAATAAGGTAGCAATTTATTTAATTTAATAATAGCATTTATTGAATACTATGTAGAATCTTCTATTTTTAGCTTATATTAAAATATTAACTTATATACCTGAAATCAGATATTCTTGAGACTCAGACTCTGTTTTTAGCTCACTCATTGTCCACTATCTGTTGCTTAATTTTTCTCTAAATAAAATTTACAATAAGAAAAAACATTCTTTTAAATGTGTATATACATATTGTATATACATATGTAAAACATTTTTATATACACATATATCTATTGGGATCATGTATAGTTGCAAATGACAGAAACTCATAATAGTTTTAGAAGAATGAGTACACACTTTTACCTCATATAAAAAGTTTTTTTAAGGTAAATATTTGCTGATATTATTTTAGCTGCTCATTGAAACCATTAAGGACCCCAGGCTGTTTCTAACTTTACCTCCAATATCCTATGTTGGATTTTTCCTTGTGCAAGTCACTTCATGGTCAGAATATGGCTAGTATATCTCAGATACCAAATCTAGTTCAATGAATAAAAAAAAATCCCCTCTTTCTGGGTTAGGTCTCAATGGCCATAACATAGCTATCAGAAGCTGTAAGGACAACTAGGAAAGTGGGGAGCTAGATTGTATAACTGTTTCCGACCACTGGGATCCATGTCCTGGGGCTAAGTATGTTTGGACTTGAAATTAAATCATGGTTCTCAATAAGAAAGAATAGAGGAAAGAATATTGGGTAGGCAACTAGCAGAATTTGCAATAATAAAGATAATGGGTAAATAAAATGGACTTACTTGTAAGATGCTGTGATAAATTGTGATGGACAAGAAAGTATTTATGAAATATGAGGCAGGAAAAGTCCTTCCAAAACAAATTCAGTAATTTGTGACAATTCATTTTAATTAATGAAAAAATCTATATCAGTTTCATAAGCTGCAGATGATTCTTTCATAGGGGAATAAAGGTATTGACATAGTCATATCAATAGATTAAAAAATCAAAAATATATTAAAGTTGCTGAATACACAGCCTTTTTGGTTGTTTGGTTTTTTGTATGTTTTTTTTTTTTACATTGATAAATCTTGAGAGAGCTAATGTGGTATATTTGTAGTAGCAGAAATGGTTTTAAACTGATAATATCCATATTTTCAGGAACAATAATCCTGAACTACACATGTGAGCTTATCCATGTTACATACATTAGGTGAATGATTCTTTACCTTGGTGGACAGACTACATCTGTTGTTCTATCATTAGCATATTCTTTGGCTACAAGAAAGCATCTCTTCACTTGGCACGTCCCACATATTAGACAGCAAGAAAGATAGAGTGCAGTTGCTGAAGGACCTGTAGACTTAGAACTTGGCAGAGAACAGTCAGGCATGATCATGCTCTGTAGCTATAATGAACTAGGAAGGCTATGCAAGTTCGGCTGATCAGAAAAGATCAAAGGAGAAAAACAGAATTTCAGGATTTCTAATTATCAACTATTTCCGGGCATTTGAAGATGTAAATACTAGGTAATTGTTGATATGAGTGCTGGTAGTTTTGAGTGACGCCCATTTCTGACTGCTCTGCTGCTTGACTGAATTTGGAAAATTCTATGTGCAAGCATTCTGGATGTAATATCTATATGCACCCAATAAGCAATATGTTTTCCTTTGGTGTAACTTGTTTTTCACTACTATGTTATATTGGGTGAAAAAATAAATTAAGACTATTTGCTGAAATATATGAGAAACACTATTTGGAGAGTAAGGATTTTGATAGTGAATTTAGTTAAAATGTTTCTTATGGCATCTTACTGAGGCTGTACCAACAGATTAAGAGGCAACTAAAACAATGGATTTGGAAACTCCAGAAATGTTGCAGTTTGCAAATATATTAACTACTATTTGAGTAAAAAATGTTTGTATCCATGTATGCACACCCACCTAATGTTACCTTTATGTGGTCATAGTGGTGTAAATAGATTGATGAACTGTAATTTCAATATTCAAAAGGATTTGAAGAGAATATGATTTTGTGACTATTATAGATTTTCTGTTTCTTCTATCATTAATTCTTTGTCTTGACTCAACTACCCAAATATATTTGAAAATTAAAGGTTTTAATAATTCTTACTTATATTTTTATAGATATTTTGATTTAGAATTCACTTTCAAGTATAAGAATAAAAAGAACCTTAGATGAATCTTCATAATTTCATACAATTATCTTTAAATATTTATCTTTAAATTAATCTTGGCCTCACGCAGGTGGCTTAGTTGGTTGGAGAGTTGTCCCTTACACCCAAAAGGTTTTGGGATCAATTCCTGGTCAGGGCACGTACCTAGATTATGGGTTCCATCCCCAGATGGGTCACATACGGGAGGCAACTGATTGATGTTTCTCTCTCACATCAATTTTTCTCTCTCCCTTCTTCTCTCTCTAAAATCAATAACATATCCTTGGGTGAGGATTAAAAAAATTAATCTTGGGTAAACCCACAGTATTAGCTTGCTTACCTATAATCAACTTATTTTTCATTAGATTATAATGGCAAATATTAGATTATAATAGCAAATAGACTCAAAATTATTTCTATAATAATAACATAATATTTATAATAAAATCTTGATTTCTAGTTATGAACATCTGCACATTTCATAGGACAGATAAACCAATTTGATTTATAAAGGAAATAAAACATTAATATTTGTATAGCTTTTTAATTTTTTATATTACCATACTTATCTTAATCCATAGTAACTTTAAATAAAAATCTTGTCAAACTTTTAAGTGAAATAAGCCAGTCACAAAAGGGAAATATTATATGATTCTACTCACATGAGATACCTTCAGTCAAATTCATAGAGACAGAAAAGTAGTGTAGTGCTTGCCAGAGGCTAGAGAAAAGGGAAAATGTGAAATAGAAAAAAAAAATCTTGTTGGTTATTCAATAAGCTATACTATGGCATTTCAGTATTAGCTCAGGAGTATTACATACATTCTGCCTTCATTCTAAATGAAAAATAAATTAAAGAATGCATGTAAAACACCAGGCACACACCTGGTAGACAATTATTATCTCAGTAAGTGTTATATTTTATTATTATGGCAGTAAATGTCTTAGAAGGTCAAAAGAGCAATGTGAAATGATGCATCTTTTAAATAGGTTCATGTGTATATTTATAACAGAATCAGATTACAATTTAAAATATTTTTCAACGTTCTTTATTAAGAAACTCTATTATTCTAGGAGGAATTGTTGATAAGGATCTTCGTCACTACCTCAACTTACGATTTCAGAAGGGTTCTGTGGACCACGAACTTCAGCAAATCATTCGTGACAACCTCTACCTCCGCACCGTGCCATGTGAGTAAAACAGGCGATTTTATTTCCTATGTTAACAGATACATGTTCAGCAATATACCCAGTGTTTCCAAGAAAAGTTAAATCACACTGATTTTTATGGTGGGCAATTGGGACAGAAAACTTATTTGAGATGTGGAAGTTTTAAATGCAAAAGCTTATCATTGCAATTGTGTGGTTCATGATGAAGTTGTAGCCAGAAGAGACTTTTGATTTTTAAGCTATAAAACCTAACTTACTTCTCCAGTTAATATTGAGAAATATGAATTCTAGTCCAGGATGTTGATGATTCAGAATGACTCGTGATCGGGGTAGAACTCCACACCAGGAAATGTAAATTGAATTTATTAGCTGAAGTCACAGTAACTCCCAGCCTCATCTCTGGTTTGTAACAGAGGAATCTCATAAATGAACAGGAAATTGTTCATTGAAAAGTGAAGCTAAATGCCCTGTAACTCTTAGAAAGTGATGTTGTTGAGTGTTGGATACAAATCTCTTATATGAAACCTATAGAAATCCACAATAATCCCTGATTATGAACAGGTGCACTTCAAAAGAGAGGAGTTGGTAAAATGATGAAACTTACGAATCAACTTCTTAGTACCTGTTACAGCTCATTTGAGAATTTTCTATAACTGTGTGACAATTCAAGGATTTTTCAAGGTAGGTCCTGAATCTTAGATAGATATCAAAATCTACGTCCTCAAGGTAGAGTCCAGGATCTCCAGAGACTTTTCAGTATCTCCAGAAATTCAGATTGGTGGGTGTTGTGTGTATTCCTTTTGTTTCAGTCCTGCTCTAAACTTAACATACTCAAAGCTATGGGCTCTGAAAGGTATATATTTAAAAAATAAAAACTTGACTAAGATAATTAAAGCAAATTATATATACCCCCCCGCCCCCGGGATAGAAGTACCAGACCATGTAAAATGTATAGGTCATGGATGATTATACTGAAATGCTGATAACAAACAGAGAGTGAAATGAATAATTCAGCACCCAACCCTTTTCACCTACACACATTTTGGGAAGATGGACTCTTGCCATTGTTAGCACTGACTGTTCATTAAAATAGATATGCCAGGGCAGCATTATCAAATATTCCTAATTGAGAATGCTTGCTGATTGATATTTTGTCAGTGTGTGTTAGTTAAGTGAATAGACCTTTGGACTCTTACTTTAAAACTAGAAGTTGAGAAAAGTGCATTCTTAAATTTGTAAGTTTGGCCTTAGAGTGATGGCAGAGGAAGATGGATTAAAGTAAGTTACTGAACTATTTTTAAGGTAACGGTGGACTCATTTTCAAAGCTGTGATGTTGTCGGTGCAGCCGTGTAAATTTATCTTTTGTGACACGAGAGAAAGGAGATATGAAATACCAAATAAAGAATCTGGGCACTTTATTATGTTTAAAAGCTGAGAGAAATAGATAAGAGGCTGACATTCAGGAATACTTGTAGTCATTGCTAAGGCAATGAAATAAATAGGTCTTAATTAAATATGAAGATAATAGAAGTAAATTTCACATTAGTTAATTAGCTTCATAAATAAGTCATCTCTCTTTAGATACCAAAGAAATACTCTGAAGGAAAAATAAATATAAGGGTAAAATAACTAGGCTTATATGAGTAAACATAGAGTTTCAAGATGTGATTTTAGTACAAGGTCATAAATTCAATTAGAAATTGGTGAATAGCTCCTATAAAGGAGATGATCAGAAACTCAATGAATCTGAATATTACATTCATGCAATTATTTTTTTAATTTGTAACTGCCACTTTTAATAGACAATTCCAATAACAGCATGTACTAGCAATGCTCTTAACTTGATATAAAAGTTAAAAAAAATCTTAGCTAGAGACGATTCTGATTTATATTATCTATAATCACTTTTTTACTGATTGGACCTAAGCAATCCACTATCTTTACTCAGTATATCTTTTAATGAAATGTTCAGACACTTCCAGAGACTGTGCAGCAAAAATGTGTCAGGAGTCATAACTTAGAAACTTAAAAGTATATTCAGTATATCTATTGGCCTTGGGTATGTCGTGACATTTCTTACGTAGTCTCTTTTGTCAAAAAAGTCTGATTGGTTTTCATGTGTACCCAGCAACATAAAAGGAAAATGTTACTGAAGAGCTTGTCACTGCTCTTATACAGGCATAAATTAATATGTATACCTCTGTATAATCTACTGATGGCACCAGGAATAAGTCCCGGATAACTCGATGGAAACAAAACTAGTCAACTTGTAACTATGTGAGGGTGGTTTAAATTTCTTAAAAGGAAGACCCAACTGAGTAATTCTGCTCACTACCACCACCAACTACAACTAGGAAGAAAGGAGCAACGTCTTAGGGCTTGATTTTTTTGGTCTCTAGTAAGAAAGAGTTCTGGGATGAGGGCTCCAGAGACTCGCTCCCCTCACACACAGCATGTACACTCAACCCATTTTAGTTGTGGACAACTCGACTCCTCTACCCACTTCTGAAGGAAGTCTGGACCTGGCTGCTGGCTGATTTCTGTTCTACACATGGGAGGGAGGTGGACAGTCCAGGTTTCTACTAGGCCTTCACTGTAGACATTACTAAATTTCACTCATCTTTTCCAGCCCATAAACAAGGATTGGCTATATTTGGCCATTTCACTTGTTTCCCGAGAACATTATCTCAAACCTTATTCTTCAAAATCACTGTTTTTAAAGCTGTATCTCTAGGAAGAGAAGGTGGGACTTGGTCACAGAAGTAGAATTGTTAGGCATATGATGAAGATGAGTGCACACACATGCACACATTTGCACACATAGCGGCTCTCATGATATCAGTTTGTCATTCTTTTAAATTGAATCAGGAAAAAGATCCTTAGGAACGGAGTCTTTGGATCTTGATATTTTCTGTAGATTAGCCAGTTGCATGATTTATATTCATTAAGATCTAAATTTGTACATAAACATGTGCCTTTTAGCTGCTAACTGTATAATTTATAGGGTTATAAATGGTCTTAAGATCCTGATGTTTTAAAGTGAATGTTAATTTTTAAATAAATACAGTAAATAATTTTTTTACTATTAGATTTCAGGCTATATAGAATTTTTATGTAATGGAACTTTAAGGAAAATGAGTAAATAATGAGGAGACAAACTGCTGTAATCTGGAATATGATAAAGATTAACCGGGAAAGATATACATATATGTATAAAAGACTCAACATACTTCAGAATATCCATCAAATGAGATTTCAATTACCTTGAAAGTACACAAAAGACAAATTCAGAAGCACTAAGTTAGCATTTATTTAGAGTTTGCATGGGATTGTTTTATAATACTAGAGGCCCCATGCATGAAATTCGTGCATGGGGGGGGGGTGTCCCCTCAGCCCAGCCTGCACCCTTTCCAATCAGGACTCCTCGGGGGATGTCCAACTGCCAGTTTAGGCCCGATCCCAGGGGTTGAGCCTAAACTGGCATCAGACATCCCCTCTCACAATCCTGTACCGCTAGCTCCTAATTGCTCACCTGCCTGCCTGCCTAGATGCTCCTAACTGCCCCCCTGCTGGCCTGGTCACCCCTAACTGCCCCCCTCTGCCGACCAAGTTGCCCCTAACTGCCTCCCCCTGCCGGCCTAATCACCCCCAATTGTCCCCCCTGCCAGCCTGGTTACCCCCAACTGCCCCCCTGCCGGCCTGGTCCCCTCTTACTGCCCCTCCTGCCCACCTGGTCACCCCCAAGTGCCCTCCCTGCTGGCTTGGTCACCCCTCTTGGCTCCCCTGCCAGCCTGGTCACCCAATGCAGCCTATGTTCAGTCGTTTAGTCATCCCTCCCTAACCCCCCAACAGGCCTGGTCGCCCCACGCAGCCTGCTTGTTCAGTTGTTTGGTTGTCCCTCACTAACCCTCCTGCCGGCCAGGTCACCTCATGCAGCCTGCTTGTTCAGTTGTTTGATCGTCCCTCACTAACCCCCCTGCCGGCCTGGTCATAGGGCAGCCATCTTGTGATGGTGTGAGGGTTAATTTGCATATTACCTCTTTATTTTATAGGATGTGAGGTATACAAAGTTAAGGCAGCATATATCTGTTGTCTTTTGCATAATATAATTTCAAAAGTTTATGAGGGAAATTTGTGGAATTAATACAGAAGACTATTTTATTAATTTTCAAATGGATAAGAGTAAAAATTGACTTTATTTTGGTTTTAATATTTTACTGAGTATAATGATTGCATATAGTTAACTCTTGAGTCTAATCAACATTGATTCAATTGAATATGGTTTTTAAATATGAGAAAAATAATCACTTTCATTTATTTATGAAGTTCTGGGCCTTTCTATCCTTAACATTTATTAGAAGTACAAATTAATTTTTGAGGCAGAATGAGCACAGCCACATATTTTAAATATTTTTCTGCCATCATGCCAGATGACATGAGGAAGGCTTTCAATGACCAATTTTTAAAGTTTCAAAATGAAATGGAAGGTACTTAAAATTAAACTTTTCTCCCAAGACCATACTTTGTCATTTGTTGAGATGGTTTAATTGGGAAATACTTAAAATTTATTTGAAGACAAAAGAAATACCAGTGTATACCAAGTAAAAGATAAAAATCAATAAAACGAGAGCCCTGAAGCTGCATAAAGTGTGAATAAAATGAGAACCATAGATTTAAGATATGAAAGAAATTACTTTTATGAAAGAGCCAATTGAGGTGTAACTCACAATGATGTTTCTACATATTTAATAACTTTAAGTTAGTATAACTCTGCTATGTTATAAAGAAGCATTCTCAAGAATGAGATTGTAAGTTTTCCAATATATTTTTTAAATTTCTCTATTCTACTAAATTATTTTTCATGAAGAAGCAAATAGAAGCAATAAAGTTATAGGAACCGTCTCCTTTTAAGATGAGTAGTTACCAACACTTCAAAAGGTACAGTTATGTAAAGGGTCAACATTCCTTTTCCCTAATTATATAATCCTCCATAGGACTATGGTGAGAGAGGACTATTGAAGAGAATCTGGTGACCACATATCTATTAAAAAGTATTAAATTAAAATTAAAGTAGAACTTCCTGGTATATTGCATGAGGAAAAATAAATTTAATTTTTAAGCAGAAAATCAGTATATTAAACTATTATTAAACATGTAATATTAAATAAGGCAACATGTTTTTATAGACATGAATGAGTCTTTCCAATTACTGGTAATTTTCATCACAAATGTACATTTATAAGCATGTGATAAGTAGGTAGAGTGACATAAGCCTGTGGATTATACTACTCAAAAATTATCTTTCTTGCCCTGGCTGGTTTGGCTCACTGGATAGAGCATTGGCCTGGAGACTGAAGGGTCCCAGGTTCGATTATGGTCAGGGGCATGTACCTTGGTTGCGGGCACATCCCCAGTGGCGAGTGTGCAGGAGGCAGCTGATTGATGCTTCTCTCTCATCGATGTTTCTAGCTCTCTATCCCTCTCCCTTCCTCTCTGTAAAAAATCAATAAAATATATTTTAAAAATTAAATATATAAAAAAATTATCTTTCTTTAATGAATGAAATTTTCTGAGTTAAAGGTGATCAATAACGTGATTAAATATTCAGAGTATCTTCAAGCAATATTAGCCTATGTGCTGGGATGGTAAGTTGAACACAGGTAGACATGCAGGCGTAGGACTAGATATATCAAATCCAACAGAGTTTTAAAAACAAAACAAAAATAAACAAACAAAAAACACAAATCCAACTGAGTTTTAAACTAACATATTACAACTGTATATTGACATCTGTGTTAACCTTAACTTTATAGTTTTGCTTCAAGTAAGAATCATCAATTAAGAAGGTTTTTTTTTTTAAGTTGCATTAGAGTGCTTCACAATTATTTCAGAGGCAAAATGACACATTTTTGTTCTTTGATAATGAATTTAATTTTTTCTAAAATAGCCTGATTATATGAGGTGCTAAGTTTTAACTATAAGGATTTTAGAGAATAGGTATGTTATTAGCATTGTGGGCCAAACAAGAAGGACATGTATGAACAAATGAAAATAAATTTCTTCAGAGATATATAAACTCCTATGGAAAGCTAGACCAAAAGAAAAATTCCAAAAGCTTCTGAGCAGTAGCAAATACTCTAAAGGATTCTACTTGTTTACTCATTAATATGCCCACTTGGTATATTTATTTAAAATGTGTTGTTACTTAATAGAAAGCTGTATTAGTTTTACCCTCCCTCTCTTATTACTGAGAATAATAAGATCTAGTTTCATGTTATAAATGTGAAAGTGCAATAGACTTTTTTGTCTTTTTTCATTGAACAAAATGAATGCATCTTTCTTGGTCAGTAGCATCCGTTGGTTTGTTGGGCAGAGAAAAATGGCGTCCAATGTTGCTTAAGATGGAAAGGCAATGTACATTAGAAACGATTGCATTGATTTAACCATTTGACACCACAGGGCACTGGTACTGGAATAAAGGAGTATACGTGGTACAAAGGAAAAGCAAAAACCACCAACAGTGAACAACTTACTGATGTTTAAAGCCACATAGAATGCCCTTTGCCCTGACTCAGCAGCTTGTTGTGTGGCTATGACCCCAATCTTTCCTCTTGTTTGGTTTTTCTTCCCCTTTGGCTTTCTTTTTCTTCTCTTTCCTCCTCATACAGAAAGGCTTTCCATAGGAAAACTGGATCTGTGGACTACAGATGGAGTAGGCATATGGTATATACACTCTTGGGTTTCAATGGTTTTAGCAGCTGTCCCAGGGAAGAATTTGAGATAAGTGCCTGAAGCCATTTTTTTTTTCAACAGAAAAGCCAGTAATCAGATTCAATGGAAAGTAGCTCACCTTCCAGAGGTTCCAGAATCTGCTCCCTGAAGACTTCAAAACTGTAGTCCAGTGGGACATAAGAAGGCCAACACATCACATAGTAAATCGCCGCACTTTTTTAAAATATATTTTATTGATTTTTTACAGAGAGGAAGGGAGAGGGATAGAGAGTTAGAAACATCGATGGGAGAGAAACATTGATCAGCTGCCTCCTGCACACTTCCTACTGGGGATGTGCCCACAACCAAGGTACATGCCCTTGACTGGAATCGAGCCTGGGACCTTTCAGTCTGCAGGCTGACGCTCTATCCACTGAGCCAAACCAGTTAGGGCTCGCCACACTTTTTGAATAGAAAGAATTAGGACTCTGTAGGGTTCAGACCTACCCAAGTTTCCAAACTCTTTTGACTAGTATGTAAGCTGTTGGATTATTCTATAACTGAAGGAAACCTGTAGGCAGACGGTAATAGAACTTTAAGGAACTCTAGGCCTGCAGATTTGTAGAAGAGCATTCAATTTCTGATTCAAATGCACCTAGTCAATAAAGCAATAAAAAAGGAATACTAGCTGTGGTTACTGATAGTCTGTTGTTTAGTGCACTATTCAGAGTTATTTACACATTGCAATTTAGAATTGCTGTAGCATGGTGAGCAGCAACGACCCTTGGGTTTCCCTATTTGACAACATGGTGCTATGGAAAGAGCACTCATCTCAGAACTGAGAGCCATTTGTTTTGGATTAGGTTATGTCACCAACTATAGGCCTCGCCGTTGGGACTAAGGGGAAAGAGGGGAGGGGGGATAAAATGAACTCTAACAGTTTTTTTTCTGCTCTAAAGTGATGTAGTTTTCTGATTCTGCTGGCTTGTTTTCTTTATGTTGTCGTTATTCAAATCAGTTCATCAAACTGGCTTAAATTATTCTGAGTATGGAATGTCCTTGATATTGAGCAGGTGTAAACAACTATGGAACCTGAAGATATATCAAATACAGCAGACACTTCAGGGAAAAATAAAGAGCTGGGTTTAAATTAAGTGCAGTTCTGGGTATAACCAGCCAAGCATGTACTTCCATATTTTTTTATGAATGTCAGGTTAAGGATGCCATCATAATTCTGATGTTCCTTGAAATCTGCCTTCACTATTCATGAAATTCTGAAATATGGTCCAGTCTTAGTAAGTGGATGGGAAAATAAACATAATGAGAAATATAAAGCTTTTAAAATTGTTTTCCTCCTTTGGAATGTGTAATGAGTTGAGATATGACATAAAGACTTCTGAAGCATGAGGTTTATTGTTATGAAAATGTGATTGTAATCTTTGTGATAAGACATTTAACACAAAATATAGTGTCTTCTAATGTTGAACTTTAATAAATATCATTTATGCAGGTGAATGACCCAGGGTAGATGCCCAAATGAATCTAGCTAACAGAAGGTGAAATCAGTGCTCAATCAGGATAGTCAGGAGGCAGATTAGGAGAGTCAGTATGATTTCTAATGCAGGACAATTAAAAGGCAAGACTAGTGTAAGATTGACAGTCAATTCAATTAAAAAACACACGTAGATCCTGCTTTCTTAGGCAAGTCAGAAATTTAGAATTGGATCAATTCCCAAATAGCTTCCCAGTTTCTATTCCAAGACCTGTTACCTTTCCTACTTACAGGCTAGCTTACAGAAATGTTGCTTTATATGAACACAAAATCAGCAAATATCTACACAAGCTCTGTTGGAGTAGAAATGAGAGCTCAACTGAGAACTCCACTCCAACCTGCTGATCAACAAAACCCCTTGTGTGCATAAATGATAACTCCTTAACTTGTCCCCCCCAAAAAGAAGACCGAATTGGGTAGTTAATGCCAAGATATATATAAATATCTTCTCTCACATTTTTGGCAGGAATTCAGTTCCTTTTCGCCTTTTTTAAAATTGTTTGACACTGATGAAAATTTGTAAAGATCAGTAATGCATGTGACTGTTTGTGGGAAATTTGAGACTTCATGTGCTGAATTCCATCTTGTGATGGATCCAGTTCATCTTAGCATTGCCAGTGAAGGAAGGGTTATGAGTTCCAAGCCAGGGCCAGTTTTAGGCACACAACTCCATGAACATCAACCAGAACAATTTTTAAATGGCAGCAAATGTATTTACTAAATACTTTCTATATGAAAGAAATCTTTTTCATACATTATCTCATTGACTCCTCATAGCATCCCTATAAGGTATGTTTCATTTCCACCGTTGAAGACACATGGAGAAACTGAGCTCTGAGGTTAAATGATGAACTGGACACCAAGCAGTGAGTCAGTGGAATAACAGGGATTCCAGCCCAGGTGGATCTGGCCTCCAGTCCACACTCTACATGAGAGGAGCTCTCTAGTGGAAGCTCTAGGGCAGTGATGGTGAACCTCTGACACGCGAACTCATTTTTTTGGTTGATTTTTCTGTGTTAAATGGCATTTAAATATATAAAATAAATTTCAAAAATATAAGTCTTTGTTTTACTATGGTTGCAAATATCAAAAAATTTCTATATGTGACACGGCACCAGAGTTAAGTTAGGGTTTTTCAAAATGCTGGCATGCCGAGCTCAAAAGGTTCGCCATAATTGCTCTAGGGAGTCAAGAACACCATAAAGGCTTCCCACGAGGTTCAGAGATACTCCTAGGGTAGAAAAAGAGGAAAAGCAAATAACTCTGCAGGCTGACAGACTACCTAGTGAGCATGAATGGAATTATACAGGCTGATAGGCTCTCTGATGAGCATGAATGGAGTACCATCAATGGAGGATACTTCTTTTTTTATTTTTACCAAGCCGATGTGGACAGTTTCCCACAATTAAAAAGAAAAAGTGTGGATAATTATTAGGAAAGTTTTCAAGGGACTGTCTATTTATTGGTTAGCTTTATATCAGTTATTTTCTTCTTTACATGATCTTCTTGATTAGTCATTAATCAACCAAGTAACAAATTGTCTTTGCTTTAACATGTCATTGCCAGAAATACTGGAATATAAAATACATAAGGGGGAGAAAATAAAAATTTAATTGATAAACATATTATTCCAGTAATTAAAACTTTTACCTTGTTATAGGAAGAGAACTATACTATATAAAAGCTTTCTTTCATTTCTAAACTTGCTTATGAAAATTTATTTCATCTCAGCTCTAATAGACCTTCTAACTGCATTTCTTTTTCTGAATCATAATCTAAATCTAAAATTCTAAAAAACATAAAGCTCTGTAAACAGGTATTTGTAGAAATTCTCAATTCCTCACCTTGATATTTTATAAAAATATTACTTTTTCAAATCAGTGTGAGAGTGACAGAGGTAAAGTTAGGAAAAGAGAATGAATTAACATTTACCAAATAGCTACATGCAAGGGCTATAATTATGTCATTGCATTTTGCAATTCTCTGAGAAATATGTCATAGTTCCTAATATTCAGACCAAGAAACTTGAGCTGAGAGAGGTTAAGAATCCTTCCCCAGACCACAGCTACTAAGTGGATGACAAGGAACTCAAGTATCTAGGTGTGTTTGATGCCAAGACCAATTTTTTGATATATTACGTTGTCTCTTTATTTATTATATCTCTGATGTCCCAATAGTTCCAAACAATTTTTGGGAAGCCCCAGAACATAGAAGATTGCTTGGCTATATATATATCTACATTTTTAATTTAATATTCCAGTACATTAATAGAAGTCATAAAAATGGATAGGGAATTATATAAGATCACTAACACACTCATCCCAAAACTGCTATGCAGGAGTCCCTCTGGTATTATTCTTTCAAGGGCTCCAAAAAGACCAAGGTCAATAGGTGATTGCTATTATTCAAAAGTGGCATGCACTCTTCCTGTTCTTTTCTGGAGGTAACCAGGACTATTTACTTCAGAATAACATTTTAGTAGAGAAAATGGCTCTTTTCCTGCTATGGATTACTAATTTACTAGAGGCCCAGTGCATGGATTCGTGCACATTGAAAGGAAATTAATTAGAAGGTTGCCGGTGGGGCTGGACTGGGCGAGATGGGCCAGACATGTCCTGGAGCCAACCTCCCGCAGGCCCTGGCCGGCAGCACCTGGAGTGGTGCCAGGGCTTGAAGGGCGTCTGCGGAATGAGCAGGATACCTCTGGCAGGTGGGGTCCCTTGATCTGGCCTGAGGGAATCGGACGGAAGCTGGCAGTCCAACATCCCCTGAGGGGTCCTGGAGTGCGAGAGGTCACTCTGCAAAGTTGCTGTCACTCAGCAGCCATTGAACGTCTTCCCCCTGGTGGTCAGTGCATATCATAGCTACCGGTCGGAGCATCTGCCCCCTGGTGGTCACTGTGCATCATAGCTACCGGTTGGATGGCCGAACGGTCAGACAGTCCCTTAAGCTTTTATATCTATAATAATAAAAGCATAATATGCTAATTAGACCAGATATCCCTCCAGACATCCTTCCAGATGACCTTCCAGATGACCTTCCAGACGAAGCGGGGGCTGTGAGGGAAGCCCGGGTCCCGGGTGCCAGAGGGAAGCCGGTGCCGGCAGCTAGGGGAAGGAAGGCCTACTCTTGCATGAATTTCGTGCATCGGGCCTCTAGTATTTAGATAATTGACAGACCTAGAGTTGAACATTAGACAGTTTTTTTCTCTTGACAATAATACTTATATTGTTAATAATACATATGTGTTTAAACAGCTAGTTTCTCTATGACTCAGTTTCTCATTTGTAAGATGGAGATAAAATAGTACTTACCTCATAAAAATATTGTGAAAATTAAATGAATTAAGGTGGTCAGAAAAGTGCCTTGCATAAATTAAATGTTCAATAAATTTGACTATTACTATAAAACTCTCTATAAGGGCTAGTTAAAGAACGGACTTGTATTTTTGGAAGATGGATGTAATAGTAGTTGTCAGTACTTGTGAATATAGTGAGTTGTTGTCAAGTACTTGGAAAAGGAAAAAAAAACATTACTGTGTTGCTATTTAAACTTGAGATCTACACTTAATGGGAGAAAATGTGATTGGTAGAGTCACTGTTAAGATTCAGAATAACTCCTAGGCAAACAAAACTACACTGTAAACAGTTGATCATAAGATCTCTAGCGCATGGTTTCTCAATCCTGGCACTATTGATATTTGGGGTGGATAATTCCTCATTGTGGGCACTATACTGTGTATTATAGAATGGTTAGCAACTTCCCTGGCTCTTAGCCACAAGATGCTAGTTGCACTTCAAATGATCAAAACCATAAATGTCTCCAAACATTGCTAAATATCCCTTGAAAGGCAAAAATATTCCAATTGAGAACCATCACTGTTTTGAAAGAGTGTAAAGAGTGTATCAGTATATGTCAAAGATGCATAGCAGAGAAGGGTCAAGTAGTTAAGGGTGGGTGGGAAGTGCCCCTGCCAAGTACTGAGAAGAGAAAAATCACAACCACTGAACATGAATCTTCCTGGTCACAATGACAGGGATGTCCTAACAGGGAGAGTGATAACAATAGACTAAGTGACAGCCACTCAGTTTCAAAAGCTTTACCCCAACCCCAATGTAAAATGTGTCTTGGGGTAAATGATCTCATTAAAATCAATTTGTGTAGCTTCTCTCCTTATGACTATATTTTATGACAAATCAGTCTGTGTGAGATACATTTTCTCATGGAGCATTGCCTACCTGATTGTATAGACTGATATATTTATTAGGGAGACATGATATTGTAGACCACGTGAGAATAATTTTCCATTGCAAATTGATAATTGGATTTCCCATGTACATTTTGGTACTATGTGTGTTATCAATGCTTGATCTCCCTTGATAATGACCAAAGTCATTCTCCAGGCTTTCAAAATTAGGGACTAGATTTTTAGAACTTGGTGAAACTGCTGGGATTTAATCCAGTTTGACCACTATGAACTTTAGTGTTCAATAAAAATTTAATGGATGGACAGACGGACGGACGGACCGATGGATGAATGGATGGATGGATGGATAGATGAATGGATGAAAGAATGAGGAGAAATATGTGGCATGTCTAGATACACCTCAACTTCAAAAGCATGTAAAAATGTCTATAGATTAAATAGATGATAGATAGATAGATAGATAGATAGATAGATAGATAGATAGATAGATAGAGCAGGGTACAGAATGGAGCAAAGAAGGCAATACCAGGTAAAATATTTTGTGGTTACTATTTGGATCTGTGGAAATCTGGGGTGAGTGAGAGTAGTGTGTGTAGGCTGGAAATTGTTGTATTTGACAAGGCCTTCGCCAACTACTCAATATTAGAATGCTTCACCCCTACCTTATCTTATGTATATTTGAGGCAGAAGGAAAGGATTTGAGGTATAGCCAAAACATCTCCTAGAATGAGATAATGGAATTGAGGACACAGGTGTCAGAGCCCGTGCTTTTGAGATTACATGGAAGGGTGAACAGATCATTCAGAACCAATTACATGTTAAGATTTTTATTCAAAATCATGGCTACTGAGATCAATCTCAAATTCATAACCTGTAACATTTTGAAAGATATGTCTCTAGAATTTTCTTTTCTTTCTAGCCCCATTGCACTATTATGTCTTCCATCAACCCTGCTAAATAAAATGTTTCGTGAACTTAATTCAGCAGCAGCCAAGTAAATCAGACACTTCCCTTGAGAACCTTGTACTTTTTCTACTAGTGTATGAGACATCACAGATAATTACAATCCAAAATATTTCTATAATAAAAATATGACAAGTAGTTAGGCCTTCATTAGCATAATGAAATTCATCTAACAGCCAATTCTTTGGAGTAAAGGTAGTTTTATTTACAAGAGAATTTAAAGGAACAGCAAAACCACTACTATTAAACAGTGTAATTAGTGGTTATGCAATTAATCTGGACATTTAGTCAATGAAATAAAATGTTCAGCCTCTTTTTTTCCACTAGGATAGTTTCCATTCAGATGTTTATGCATACTTACACTGGACATAGTTGCAACTAAAAATATACAAAGCACCTAAATGCCCATAGATTTCTACAGGGTTATAGAACTATTTTTTTTTCTGTTGTTTATTTTAAACCTTGAAAGTAGATTCTTAATTCACTTTGATCCAGATCAATTACTCTGTGTTATCATTTGTCTACCTAGACCTTTTATGTTACAATTCCTTCTGTCTCTAATTCATCCTTTTCTACATCTTGGCTTTAACTATGTACTTGGAGGCTGACTCAAAATAGCCATCCTGAGTGAAAATATGTTTACCTCCCTCCAACTGTGATTTCATGGTGGTCATTTCAGACAGCCACGGAGTAGTAGAGATTCTACAGCAAATAAAGAATGTTTTCAGCAACCGCTGAAATATTAACAAGTTGAACAATTTTGTCCAAGTCTATCGACTGTCCTCTTTCTACCATTCTGGACAACTTTATAGAAGATCAATGAAACATTAGGGAAATACAAACCAACACAGGACTTTAATTAATGGGTTTAATAGAAAGTGTAAGATAGAGAGTAAACAAAATAAACTTTTCATTTTGCAATAGTTGCTTTTCCTAGGCTTTTGTAAATTAGCAGATATGTTACTGGTTTTGTGTTGCTTAAAATTAGGCTCATCTGAAATAAAAACTATCCAGACTTAATTAAATCACCCTTTTGTTTGGTTGGGGTTTAATTTCTTGGAAATAATCAAATTTCTATTGTGGCAGAGTTTATGTAGAGTTCAAGGAATATTTGGTTTTTCTCTATGTTTTGTAGCCTTCTTTGTTGGTTTGGAACCATTGTTCATGAGGACAATGAATGTGACTGAGGAAACTATGAGCTGCTTCCCTTACTCCATTTCTCTTCCCTTGTTATAGTAAATCTAATGGCCATATATTCCAGTTGGTATACCCATCAAAAAAATAGAGACTGTCTTGGACTGTACTGGATCTAAATAAGCCAGATCAAAACTTGTAATATTGGCCCTAACCGGTTTGGCTCAGTGGATAGAGCATCGACCTGCAGACTGAAGGGTCCCAGGTTCAATTCTGGTCAAGGGCATGTACCTCGGTTGTGGGCAAATCCCCAGTAGGGGTGTGCAGGAGGCAGCTGATCAATGTTTCTCTCTCATCAATGTTTCTAACTCTATCTCTCTCCCTTCCTCTCTGTAAAAAATCAATAAAATATTTTTTAAAATTGTAATATTGAGCATTCCATTAAAATCTGGGAGTTCAGAATTTGTTATATTACAGCTTAGAATAGCATTCTGACAATGAGAAACTAAAGGGTCCTTCTTATGAAAGTGAATCCTAGGACAAAATATGTTAAGTCCTTGCCCAGTTCTTGAAAACAGTTTTTCTTTGCCTTGTGTGTATATGTCAAAGTAAAAGAAAAGAGTCTATATAAAGCATATCATTGCAAGGTTCATCAATGCTTCAAACTTAGCATGCTGGTTGTTTCTTTTATTAAAAATAATGAAGTGAAACTGCCTTTAATAAAATTCATATTACTATTCTATTTTCTACAGTAGAAGAGACTTTCAGACATGATTAATGGGTAAGAAGAGGAGAGAATAAAGATTCTATAGAGTTCTGTAAAATTTTTATCTAGTTTGTAGCTTGAACGTGATTACTTTAATCACTAGATAAATCTGTGACTCAGACTGTTGGTTCATTGTGTATGGAACAAAAGTCCCACATTGTCCTTTATTCTGTAGTTAAAGATAAACCTTGAAAATAAGATAATCATTTTTCAATTAAACTCCCTGCAGAGAAAGCGTGGTTATCAACATGTATGGGACATAATCAGCATTAAGTTGTCATATTTTGGCTGCATTAATGTTGTTAAATTGACATAATTGTCATTTTAAGTAGATTATATTCTCTGAAATCAGTTATTGCCTGAAAGATTTTAGCAATTAAAATTGTATTCATTAGCATACCTATATCTATACTTTTTTCCAACTCATTAATATTATTCTCACTCTCCATTGCCTGAAGTCATGAAGCCCGGTGAAGTTACACAATAAAATTTCAACTCCTTGCCTTGTTAGAAAAAGTGCCACATTTTTCATTCCCCACACAAATTGTGTTGACCTTCCTTATGAAATTCAGTGCCCTCCAAGGTTCCACTTCAAGAGTTGTTTCAGTTTAATAGTAAATGTTCCAGACTTCAGGACTGCTCCTTAATTTCTTACTCTCTCACCTGCTTGTTCATAATCCTCAGCCTGGAAAGACTGAACCTGCTGTAGATTTTCTCTCTCCTCTCTGACTCCTCGCTACTCACGGGTGAGTGTGTTTTTTATTATCTTTGTATCACAAAAGTAAAAAAAAAGGCACAGGAATATATTAACTAATAGGTGAGCAAGCGACAAAATTAGAGGAAATCAAAGTCAGTATAAACCCCATTGTGGTATGTGGTAGCCAGTTCTATGGTAGAAGACAGAGAGTATGGAGATTTGTATGCACATAGGATTTAGTGCTGATTCCATGGCTTTTTTGCTAAATCACTTTAACTCTCATGGCCTTAGTATGTTCATCTCTACAATAAGAAAATTATAGGACTTTCACATTCTTAAGCTCTAGGGACTAGACTGAAAAGGAATAATTGGTTAGAATGGGCAAGAGGTATAGCAAACAGTATGATGGGTTTCACGGAGAAGGCGTGGACCAGTCTTCCATGGATGATCTTCAAATATACCAAAGCTGAGTTCTGAGGGTATTGTTGTTTAGTTGTTCCTGTGTTTACTTAAAGAGAATCAGATTTTTAAATAGGTTTATGATAAATAGGTAGAGTAAGGGATAGAAAAATGAAAACAACATACTCTTTCTACCTAATTTTCTTATGTGCAGGATAAAAATTATCATTTTATATACCTTCTTCATGGTAATGTTAGGATTAACTAGTATTTATACAAAAGTAATTTGAAAATGAAAAATGTCATTTAAGTGCTAAAGTGTTGCTTCTGTGTTGGATTCTTAAAATGAGTAATTCTTCATTTTTCTTTGTAAATGTTCTCTGATGTGCATCACAGAATTTATAAACGTGGTGCAATAACTGATGACTTGTGCCAAAATCCAATCTGGATAAAATGCTACTGCCATCACTGAGGACTAATTGAATTGCATGGAGAACCATACCTGGAGTCTTCTGCAAGGATATCTTCACATATGTATGCAATCGAATTAACAAAGATGACCTTGCTATATACAATGATTAACTGTTTTACAATCATAATTAAGTTCAAAGTAAATACATATCCAACAAGCTGTCATAGCCTCTCCTAATTATTCTGCCATGATTTAAAAGATTAATATTCTATTTAGGGACACTGTGAGTAATATAGAATTATATAGGATCTCCTATTGCTACAGGCAAAACCACTTCAGTGTGCATCAGATGAGTATTCAAAAGTTTATCCTTGGTTTAAACAAAGTTAAGTGACTTACTAGTGAGCCATGGTAAAGTAATAATAATAATATTAATGAAGTAATGCTGGCCAAAAGGAAAGGGACAATTTTACTGCCTGAGATAACCTTCCTGAAATGGTGAAAGCCTACATCTCCCAGAGTTGGTTGATACTTTATTGCCTGATTTATCTATTTGATGTTGTCAATAGGACATCAATAAAACAACTCAAACACTGGAATTGAATATTATAAATATTTTCTTTTCAGGATTATCTGTAGATCAAAAATAATTTCCTCAAAGTGAGAATTCTCCTGAACCATATATCTGAGTCTACTAAATTAAAAGCATTTGATACTGCTAGCAGCTACACAAATTAATAAACATAGAGAAATATACTGATGTAATAATAAAACTAAGAACACAGCATTATAATTTCCAAAGCAATTGGGAATAATGATTGAGGTAATTGCTACCTTCAAATTTATTTCTGAGAGTAGTGATTGTTTGCAAGTGTAGAAATATATTATTTAGAAAATTGCATAAAGGAAGCAATAACTATGTCTCCATATGAAAGGATTTCAGAATTTCAAAATGCTAGTAGTGTTTATTTGCTATCTGAAATTTGAAAGGTACATTATTTTACTACAGACAAATAATCATTTTATGAGTCAATCCTAAATGATGGAGCTATTTTGTACTTCTAATATGCATAAAATATATTTTATATATATATGTGAGTTTATAAAGTCTAAATGATGTCATAAATATATTCATTTGCTCCTTGTAAAACTTATAAATCTTATATAAAATGTAGCATTAAAGGAAAAGTAGTTTTGACCTTCAAACAATGAACAAATGCAAAAATTATACTCTTTAAATATTAATTTCTGACATACCTATATTTAATTATTAAATATTTGAAAAATAAATATAAAAATACATATGAAGTATATAGAGAGAAAATATTTAATTTAATAATTTTCAATTAGTAATTACTCAGTAACTTCAAATGCTGACTGAAGCTATCAAATTCTCATTGAGAAAGGTTTATTCCTTTCTAATTGATATCATTTGTTCACTAGTTAGCTTTTAAAAATATAAAAATTTCAAGGCATGATTTTCACTAGAGAATCAAGTTTTCCTCCATAGAATTTACCTTTGCAGAGAATGTAGAGTTGGAGTTTTAGCCAAACGAAAGGGGAAAAATAATACATGAAATAAAATTGAAAATAAAAGTAAGACTTTGTCTTAGAAAGTGGGGTAAATTATGGGAGCAAATTGTAATAATGGGAGTAAGTTAAATGATTTTTTTTGAAATAAGCAGGGTTACAAATGAGCCGAGAGAGCAAGGATGAGTCTAAACAGCAGCCTAAGGTTTGTGAGGTTATTATTTTTCTATTGCTCCTGTAACAAATTACCACAGAATTAATGGCTTAAACAACATCAATTTATTATCGTAGTATTTCTGGCAGTCAGAAGTCTGAAATGGCTCTTATTGGGTGGAAATCATGGTTTGGGTGTGGCTGCACTCTCTCCAGATGAAATAAGGAAGAAACCATTCCTTCTCTTTCTGAGTCCAGTTTCTAGAGGCCACTTTCATTCATTAGCTCAGGGTCTCTTACTTCATCTTCAAATCCAGAAGCATAGTATCATCATCTCTGGTTCTGACACGTGTATTTTTCTTATAAGACTCATGTGGTTATATTTGAGCCCATCCAAATAATCTAGAGCCTTAAGATTATTAAGAGCCTTAATATAATTAATAGCCTATGCAAGTTCCTTTTGCAAATGAGCTGAGATAATCACAGGTTCTGGAGATTAGGATGTGGATATCTTTGGAAGGAGGGAGATAAGGCACTCAGCCTATAAAAGTGTATAAATTAAAGTCATCACAAAAGCCAGTCATCAAGATTAGAAGCAGAACCAGGAGAATACACTCAGGGGAATCATAGTGTCTGTGACTTGTTGGCTCTCGATTTGCAAGTGACTATCTTAGCTGAAAGGTGCTGGGGCCCATCATGGTTGTCTGTAGATTATCTTCTTCCATTCACAACAATTATTCAATCCCATAGGCTTGGACACATGGAACAGACTGACAGCTGTTAGAGGGTAGGGGGTTTGGGGTGCTGAATGAAAAAGGTGAAGGGATTAACCACATATATATAAAACATAGACAAAGACAACAGTGTGGGACAGCCAAGGAGAAAAGGGGGTGGGGGCAGGTGGAGGAGAGCAAAGGCGGGGAGGTGGGAACAGAAAGAGACTTTGCTTGGGGTAATGAGCATACGATGCAGTGTGCAGATGTTGTTTTATTAGGTTGTGCCTGTGAAATCTATATGGTTTGGTGAACCAATGCCACCCCAATAAATTCAATGTAAAAATTTATACTATAGAGCAATCATAATTAAAACAGCATTGTATTTAAAAATAGACACACAGCCCTGACTGGTTTGGCTCAGTGGATAGAGGGTCAGCCTGCGGACTGCAAGGTCCCAGGTTTGATTCCAAGGGCATGTACCTTGGTTGCGGGCACATCCCCAGTGGGGGGTGTGCAGGAGGCAGCTGATCGATGTTTCTCTCATCGATGTTTCTAACTCTCTATCCCTCTCCCTTCCTCTCAAAAAATCAATAAAATATGTTTTAAAAAATAAAAATAAAATAAAATAAAAACAGACACACAGATCAATGGAATGGATTGAAAGCCTACAAATGGCACCACGTGTATATGGGCAAAATTTTTTTTTTACAAAAGAGCCAAAACACACAATGGAGGAAAAAAGAGTCTCTTCACTAAATGTTGCTGGGAAAATTAGAAAGCCACATACAAAACATGAAACTAGATTACAGTGTGTCCCAATTTTAAAAAATTAATTCAAATCATTCAAAGACCTAACTATAAGATCTAAAACAATAAATTACATGGAAGAAAGCATAGATACTAAACTCATGGGCCTTGGACTCAGAGAAGATTTTGATCACAAAGGCAAGAGAAGTAAAGGCAAAAATAAATGGATGGGAACTAGAGCAAACTAAAAGGCTTCGGTACAGCAAAAGAAACCACCAACACAACAAAAAGTCATCAAACCAAATGTACGATGATCTGACAAGGGTTTAATATCCAAAATATATAAAGAACTCTGCAACTCAACACCAAACAAACAGTCCATTTAAAAAATGGGCAGAGGACCGGAACAGACACTTCTCCTAAGAAGACATTCAAATGTCCAACAGATAAATGAAAAGATGTTCAACTTCAGTTTAGGGAAGTGCAAATCAAAACTATAATGAGATGCTACCTCACACCTGTTAGAACGGCTATATCAACAAGATAAGTTATAACAATCATTGGAGAGGTTGTGGAGAAAAAGGAACTCTCATTCATTGTTGGTGGGAATGTAAACTGGTACAACTACTATGGAAAACAGTATGGCTGTTCCTCAAAAAATTAAGAATTGAGTCACCATATGACCCAGCAGTCCCTCTTCTGGGTATCCCCTGAAAAACTTGAAAACATCTATTCACAATGATATATGCACCCCAAAGTTCATCATGGTGGCCAAGACATGGAAACAGTCCTTTGATAGATTGGATAAAGAAGACGTGGTGCATATATACATATATACTATGGAATACTACTCAGCCATAAGAAATGATGGAATACTGCCATTTGAAACAACTTGGGTGGACCTTGATAATATTATACTAAGCAAAAAGTTAAGAACTATATTATTTCACTTATATGTGGGAATATAAAACTGAAACCCATAGACACAAACAACTGTATGGTGGTTACCAGGGAGAAGGGGATGGAGTTAAAGAGTAAAGGGAGCAAAATATATAGTGACAGAAGATTTGATTGTGGGTGGTGGGCACACAATGCAATATACACAATATGTATCATAGAAATCTACACTTGAAACCTAGATAATCTTATTAACCAAAGTCACCCCAGTAAATATAATAAAAAAGGAAGAAATACCTTTTCTAAACTGCAATCTTGAATTCTTTGTCATTTAAATCACAGTCTTTTATGTCTTTGAGATTGGTTTCTGGAGACTTTTTATTTTCTTCCTGAGCTACCTTTTTGCTTAGAATTATAGTTGTCCCTCTTGTTATAACTTTAAAGGGAGAAACCAATTTGTCTTCTCAATCCCAGTGATGTTGTCATTACTCAAAGACAATGTATTTTTATTTTTTTATAATAAAGTATCTTAATTTTATTAATTTTCATGTTTTATTATATCTCTTTTTAGTGTCCCTTTTTGTTGTTGTTGTTATTTTATCTTGTATGGTGAAATTGCCTTATGGCCAGTTAGTTGTGTGGTAAAAATGTTTGCAGCAATAAGGTGAATGGCAAACATGCTTATATTGAAAATGCCAGACATGTTTTCAGATATATACATTTATTATAATAATTTTTTCTCTAAAGACTTCTTTCACTGTGTCCTACAAAATTTGATAAGTTGAATTCTCATTTTCATTTAGTTCAAAATATTTTTAAATTTATCTTGAGACTTCTTTGACTTGTGTTATTTAGCAATGTTAATGTTTAATGTCCAAATATTTGGGGATTTTATAGCATATTTTGCTATTGACATATAGTTTAATTTCACTGTGGTTTCAGAACACACTTTGTATGATTTCTATGATTTTGAACTTGTTAAAGGGGGAGTAATAATCTGTAACTTGACCTGTCTTTCTGAATATTCCGTGTGAGCTTGAGAAAATGCTGTATCCTACTGTTGTTGAATATACTATTCTATAAATGTCATTTAGGTCAAATTGATTGATGTTGCTATTTAAGTCCAGTGTATCTTTACTGATTTTCTGTCTGCTTGATTTCTCAGTTATTGGTAGAGGGATTAGTAGTCTCCACCTTTAAGAGTGGCTGTTTGTTTCTCCTTTCAATTCTGCTATTACTTGCCTTCTATTTTTTAATGTTTTTTTATTAGGCACTCATATGTTTAGGATTATTTTGGGTGGAGGTTTTTTGAGAATTGACCCTTACATCATTAATGAATACCCTATTTATTTATGACAATTTTCCTTGTTCTGAAGCCTGCTGTGTCTGAAATTAATATAGCTACTCCAGCTTCAATAAATGTTAACTACTTATTATTATTAGACTAGAGGCCTGGTGCACAAAAATTTGTGCACTCGGGGGGATCCCTCAGCCTGGCCTGTGCCCTCTTGCAGTCTGGGACCCTTCGGGGGATGCCCACCTGCTAGCTTAGGCCTGCACCTCGGGGGATCGGGCCTAAGCTGGCAGTCAGACATCCCTCTGGCAGCCCGGCAGCCCTCAGGGGATGTCCACTTGCCAGCGGGGAGAAGGCCTAAGCTTCAGTCGGACATCCTTAGCGCTGCTGAGGAGGCGGGAGAGGCTCCCGCCACCACTGCTGTGCTGGCAGCCATCAGCCTGGCTTGTGGCTGAGCAGAGCTCCCCCTGTGGGAGTGCTCGGACCACCAGGGAGCAGCTCCTGCATTGAGCGTCTGCCCCCTGGTGGTCAGTGTGTCATAGTGACTAGTCATTTCCAGTCATTCTGCTGTTAGGGTCAATTTGCATATTACCCTTTTATTATATAGGATAGAGGCCTGGTGCACGAGTGGGGACCGGCTGGTTTGCCCTGAAGGGTGTCCCGGATCAGGGTGGGGGTCCCGCTGGGGTGCCTGGCCAGCCTGGGTGAGGGGCTGATGGCTGTTTGCAGGCTGGCCAAGCCCCCCAGCAGGGACCCTCACCACATGAGGATGTGGCCAGCCTGTTTGAGGGGCCGAGGGCTGTTTTCAGGCTGGCCACACCCCCTTCAGGGTGGGGGTCACTACTGGGGTGCCTGGCCAGCCTGGGTGAGAGGCTGATGGCTGTTTGCAGGTTGGCCAAGCCCCCCAGCGGGGACCCTCACCCCATGGGGGTTTGGCCACCCTGGGTGAGGGGCTGAGGGCCGTTTTCAGGCTGCCCACAGCCCCTTCAGGGTGGGGGTGACCTGCTGAGGTGCCTGGCCAGCCTGGGTGAGGGGCTGATGGCCGTTTTCAGGCTGGCCACGCCCCCCGGCGACCAAAATTCCCAGCCTCTCTTTTTTTTCTTTTTTTTTTTTCTGGGATTTATTTATCTTCTATAAGTGAAACTTTGTATCCTTGAGCAGAGCCCAGGGCTGGTCAGGGCAGGCGGGAAGCTTGGCTTCCTCCATCACTGGAGGCAAACCAAGCCTCCTGCTCGCTGTAGCTCCATCGCTGCCGCCATCTTAGTTGGGTTAATTTGCATACTTGCTCCTGATTGGCGGTGGGTGTAGCTTGTGGGCATGGCTTGAGTATAGTGGAGGGACAGTTAATTTGTATGTTTCTCTTTTATTATATAGGATTACAAGTGCTTTGAAGTAATGGGCAATATTCTGATTTTTTTTTTTATTTAAGCTGACACAGTGTCGAGGATACTGTTAGGTACAGATATGCTCAATAATAAAAGCTTTATGACTGATTAATAGGAATTAGATATCTATGAGTAAAGTATATTTCTCGTTCTATTACTAAAGAGAGGAATGAGATTACAATAAATTTCTAAGTTCTCAAAAGACAATCTATATTTTAAGGTGCTAAAAATTAGTTGATATTTAAATTAGCAAATTCAGAAATGACTACTTCAATGGAGAAAAGTGATCATCTTAAGAAATATAAGAATTTTAACTGTTGCACAATATTTAAAGTAAATGGAACTAAAATAATAAATTTCTTTGCTTTACTAACTGGGTTTGGATTGAATATGTTTTGACAGTACAGGCTTATGGATGATATTATACATTGTTCTATTGGATAAGTGTAGATCTTTTGAAGTATAAAATTCAAAAAGTAAGACATTCGAGTTAAAAATCACCTATACTAGAGAAAAATTATTCCAACTATCCCTTCTCAGTGTAGTTTTAAATTACCCTCAAATAAAAAGTTTCTTTATTTAAACCCTCCTACTTCAAAGTAGAACAAAAGATTCAATAGGTGTGTTTTTTTTTCTAGATCATATATTAAAGTACATTCTCATTTGTCCTTAGAATGAACCTATTAAGAATTAAAGGGATTTCAAAAATAATTTTATTCTTTGAAAAAGATAGGATACTTCCCAAATTGAAAGGGAAGATTCTGTTTAGGACTTGATGTGCATAGCATGACTTTGCTACATTGGCATTGTGATTACTGCATGCCAGATGCAGCAACATACTTTGAATGTACAGTTTGGGAATCTAAAAGAAGAGAAGAAATAGAGCTGATTCAGAGAAGTGAGTAGTGGCCAGAGATGATGTGATTATTGTAATGGGGTGAAATTGGGAAGTGCCTTATAATCTGTGATTTCAAGCTACAAGTATACAGCAAAGATATCTGTTCTATTCTCAGGAGTTTGGGTATGTCTTCTTGTTACATCCATTTTTTGTTGTTGTTTTTGTTTGTTTGTTTTTGTTTTTGTTGTTTTTTTGGGTTTTTTTTGGTGCTTTACTCTGATGTCCTCATTTATAGGGAAAAAGAAAAGAAAAGCAATTGGGATAGAAAAAGAGAGGGATAAAAGCTTATCCTGTTAAGAAAATTCACTCCTATCATAGTTTTTTGTTCACTGGAACAGCTAATAAAAATATATATCTAACAGCAAAGTCTTTAGAATCCATCTTAGAAAAATATGTGATTGCAACTTAAGATGTAAGCGGGCTCTTTGCACTGAGACTGGAAATGCTATCCATCAATCCACTTTTCCATCAGTCTACCTAATGACATTGTAAAAAGACTTCTCTGTAATATTTGTTCATCATTTGTTTTAAAAAAAAATAGGCACACAAGTTGTAAATACAGAAGGAGCAACACCCAAAAAAGGGGAAAAGAAATTCAGTAGAACAATGATTACACCTCGAAGGACAAAGAGAACTGTGCACTGCCTCTCTGAAAATGAAATTAGAATCATGAAGAAAGCTAGTGGTATGCTTTGAACAGTGAGTGGGAAATGTGCTGTTGCACAGGATAGGTGTTAACACTGCTATAGAAGCAGAACACTTCAGAGAATATCGTATCCTGGGGAGGCCTTATGATAATCAGAACATCTGGCAGCCCCTTGTCTAATTAGAATTATAAAGAGAGCAATGACCATTTCAGTATATCAGGTTTTATGCCTGAAACATTAGAGGTAATGTTCATTATGTAGTCTAGACTTGTTTAAAAGGAAAACCTTACACATACACACACACACACACACACACACACACACACAACTAGATAGAGCACAGAGTCACCTGTTCTGTACTTCAATTGATTTTAGTATTAAGTATCTTTCAAAGTAAGCACATGTCTAGACTCCGAAAAACATCAGAGAGAGAATTTTTATTAAGTTAACTGATTGGAAAGATTACCAAATACTGTATATCTTTGCTGATTGCTATAGATATACAACGTCTATTGGAAAAACACTAGACATAAGATATTTAATTTTTTTGTATACAAAAATCTGTAGATGTAATCAATTACAATTATCTGTATACTTCAAATTACTGAATATTGCTTGGATTATATGTTATATAATTTATATTTTATCTATTCATCATTGGGAGAGTAATTACTGTGAAATCTACCTTAATTCTTTAATCACTATTTTTTTAAAGTCCTCCCTCAGAAATTAAGAGCATTATTTTAATTGGTAAGAAGAACAAGCTTATAGGAAGTTATTTATGATGTGTATGCTATATCTATTATTATACTCTCACATTTAGAATATACAAGAAGGTGCCATATTTTTCTCAAAATATATTAATATTTAAGAAACAACCAAACTAAAGATGAAGTGAGAGGGAGAGAGAGAGAAATATCAATGATGAGAGAGAATCATTGATTCACTGCCTCCTGAACCCTCCACACTGAGGATCCAGCCCACAACCTGGGCATATGCCCTGACAGGGAATCAAACTGTGACCTCCTGGTTTATAGGTCAATGCTCAACCACTGAGCCATGCCAGTTGGGCGAAACTAAAGCCCTTTTAAATATGATGTGATCACTATGCATATTTAAGAAAATATTGTCAAGAATGTACTTTACTGTTCTATGGTAGAGAAGAAAAACTTTCATGAAAGGGAATGGGGTTTTTTGTTTGTTATTTATTTAGGAAGTATATTTTAACAGGTAATAGGAATTCATGCATTTTTAATCAGCAATTAGATACATTTGATTCTGATTGCTCTTTTAAATTCCTGCTCACAGACTGAAGATTATGTGCTGTTTAGAAATATGGATTTTAAAATATCATCTTAATGCTAAAATATTCAATTAAATATAAGCAGATCATGGGGTACACTTGGTTATGAGAGATTTGTGGCCGTTTCATCTCTTAATTTTTAGGTGATATAGGCAAGGCAAACATTTGCAGAACTCAATAAAATGGTACTTAATATTTATATGGTTCTTTAAAAAGTACAATGAATATATTTCTACTTCTTAAGCACATACATATAAAATCTGAACAGCCATACTGAAGAAGAAATTTTCTATAAGTAGAAATACAAAAGTTAGGTACTCACAAACCAGTTAACTTTTCACATAGTAGTTTCTCCTGAGTAGCTTTACTCAGAGCATAATAATGTATGTTCTAAGTGCTTGCCATGTATTTCCTCATTTACCCTCAGAAAATCTCCCATTTTACAGGTAAGTGCCTGAGGCCCAGGAAGAGTAAATCGTTTGCTCAAAGCCACACAGTTAATAGCAAAGTCAGTACTTGACTCCAGATAGTTTGGCTTCAGAGTTACATTCTAGTCATTGAGCTTTACTATATCCACTCTATAACCCTAAAGTAGGATTGCCAAGTTTATCAAATAAAAATACAGATGTTTTTCCAGTTAGGGTTGCAAATAAAATATGAGTGCCAAATTTATGAAACTACTTCTTTAATCTTTTTTCCTTTGTCTATGTAAGGAAAATTTATAGCATGAAAATAGGGGGGAAACATAGTTTCCATGATAACTAAGCTATATTTTATCTATTCTGGTCAATAATCATATACACATTAATTTCAAAGGCTTATTTATGAAACAAAAGATTCAGAGTAGGTAGACTCAAGTCTCTTCAATTTGAAATCTTATGAATGACTCTGTAATCCTGACATGTTACAATCATAATAAATGAGATATTTATTAAGCAAAGTAAGACATAGGCAAGTTGCTGAAACCTCAACAAATATTTATAAAATGTGGTGGGATTATGCTTCAGGGTGTTGTAGTAAGGATAAAATGAAATAATATGACTAAATTGCTTAGCAAAGTATCGGTCACATTGTAAACACTCTATGTGATACATAAACCTAATATTTCTATAGGTCAGTATTCTTACCAGGAGTGAATCATCTATGAAGCTATTTTAAAACATGCAATACCAGGTTACAAAAGACAAACATCAACTGAAGAATTTGTAAGAGGATAAAATCATGACCAAATAACTTGATGAAGGATCAGTAGAATGTGAACTGTTTTGAGGAAGGATGCCAGCCTCCATGGTTCTGAGTCCTGGTACTTCCACTTCCATGATATGCAGTTGGGCAGAATACAATACATTCATGCCTCAGTTTTCTTATTTGTAAAGTGAGGATGCTTATGTGATCCATAAGAGGAGTTTGCTTTGAAGATTCATATATGCAAAATGTCCAGGACCCAATAAACACTAATTATTATTGACTATTATTATCATCACTAGTGGCCCAGTGCACAGATTCGTGCACATTGAAAGGAAAATAATTAGAAGAAATATTTTAATATTGCTATTTGCCCTTTCTCTGTAATGGACGCTGGTCGCCGTTTGCGGGGAGATCAGCAGGGCAATCAGGCCCGCTCGCACCTGCCTTGGCCCGGGGCCACCTGCTCACCTGCTCCACCATCTTGCCGTGGTCCTGCTCTCGATCTGGGCCCATCAGGGCCGACAGTGCCTCCACACTGCTACCTGCTGCCAGCACCGGATCGCTGACGCCCACCATGTTCCGCACTGTCCCCTGGTGGTCAGCACATGTCATAGTGAGTGGTCGAACTCCCAGTTGAGGGGACAATTTGCATATTAAGCTTTTATTACATAGGATATATTATATAGGATTACTGTGATTTTTGAAATGTAGTGATGTTTTTGTTGTTGTTTTGCAGAAGATGGGTAGTAATTTCAAATCAATCATTTTTTTCTAAATCATCTAACATATTAAAAGGGAACTGTACTGCAAAATGATAGGGATTCCTGAGTAAGTGAATTTTTAGGGTAAGATTTTTTGCTTTTAAAATGCATACAGCCTGGCTAGTATGGCTCAGTGGTGGAGCGAGGATCTATGACCCAGGATGTCAATGTTTGATGCCCAGGTTGTGGGCCCGATCTCCGGTGGTGAGCGTGCAGGAGGCACTCATCATTGTTTCTCTCTCTCTCTCTCTCTCTCTCTCTGTCTCTCTCTCTCTCTCTCAATCCCTTCCTCTATGAAATCAAAAGAATATATATGTATATATATTCCTTAAAATGCATAGAGAAAAGAACTAAATACACATTAAACTAGAAATGGGGACTAAATACTAGTATTATCGAAGCTTAAATTTTAAAAAAATGATTATATACACTTATGACCCTTTTGGTCCCCTGGTTTCTTTAAAAGGACAAACTGTAAATACCACTTATCTCAATGGATTACATCATAATAATTTAAAAAAGAGAGAGACAAGAAAAATTCTTAATGAGAAAGGTATTGTGAAATAAACAGAAAAGGAAAATAAATTGGTTTTGTAGTTCCTGATTTTATATATAGTATCTCATAGTTGATTAATAAAATGCCTTCTCCTGGAATTTAACATTGTTTCTTATAGTAGTAAGGCTTCTAGGAAGCTGTATGTATCAAATAATAGCTGAACAGTGCTACTTTGTGAAATCACACAAATGTAAAAAAGTCTTACATTTCCATTATTATAGTTATTTCTATTTGCTAAGTGCGATATTGACAGATTCGGATTACCTAGGTTACTCTGTTGCACAAATAGTAGGAAAGGCAGTAAAGGAATTACAGGGGTGTATGGGGAAACTTCCTTCTTTATTATTCTCTGTAGATGGAATTTGGGGCCTAGAATCTGTATAATTTACATTGGAGATTGGACAAGCATTTCCGTTCTCTAGACTTCAGTTTCTTCGTTCATAAAATGTGGTGAAAATGAGTTTGTCTTGAAAAGCTGTTCATTGATTCCACAAAGACCCAGTGGAATTAAAATGCCATGACCTGAAGGAGATGACCTCAAGGTAAGTACACCCAAGAGATCATTGAGAAAAGAGTTATTTTCAAAGCTCAAGGCTGCTTATATGGCAACAGTCAGGTTGAATCACAGCAAAAAACGAATATCCTACATGTGTAGTCATACTCGATACATGACAGTTGATCTCTATCAGTCAGAGTTAAAAAGATGTTTTCAACTGCTCTGAAGGAGATGGCTTCTGATAATCTGGTGAATTGAAAAAAGGTGAAATGCCGAGTTTGTAGATAAGGTAATCTGATTTCCTCAAGGAACAGCTTAAGTAAAAATGAAAAATAAAAAAACCACCTTTAGGCTACATAATATATCGACAGACAGATATGTATACTGATTTTACCCTGAGTATAGCCCATCTTCTCTCCTACAGTCTGTTATTATTCCTTCTCCTGCTTCAACTAAAATTAGCAAAGTATATAATTAACTGCCTTAAAAAATGTGATCCAACTATTTTCATGAAGTTATTGAATTTTTCTGGAATTTGAAAAAAAATCTACTTTTTTAACTTAATTTTTAAATCAATGTATCTAATATGCTAGTGCCATGTGAACATACCCCATGTGGTTTAATTGTATTTAATTAATATTATTCATTGTATCATGTATGAGTAATATATTATTTATACAGAATGTCCCCAAAATGTATACAAACTTTGAAAAATTATTCATTCCAATGGGTTAAATATGAAAAGAAATAAACATGAATTCAGCTATATATATTTTTGACACCCCGTATAAACTAAATATGCTTTAATAACATTAATTACTTATATTTACATTAATAAAAAGTACTTATTTTCATACAAATATATTTAAATAATTAATACAACATACACATACAAAATTATTATACACTAGAGGCCTGGTGCATGAAAACTTGTGCTCTCGGTGGGGAGGGGTCCCCTCAGCCTGGCCTGTGCCCTCTCGCAGTCCAGGACCCCTCGGGGGGTGTCTGACTGATGGCTTAGGGCTGCTCCCCAGGGGATCAGGCCTGCTCCCCAGGGGATCAGGCCCAAGCCGGCAGTCAGACATCCCTCTGCAGCCCAGGACCCCTCAGGGGATGTCTGACTAATGGCTTAAGCCTGTTCCCTGTAGGCCTAAGCCATTAGTCAGACATCCTTAATGCTGCTGTGCTGGCCAGCCATGAGTTGCTTCTGGCTGAGCAGCGCTCCCCCTGTGGAAGTGCACTGACTACCAGGGGGCAGCACCTGCATTGAGCATCTGCCCCCTAGCAGTCAGTGTGCATTATAGCAATCTGTCATTCCCAGTCATTCCACCATTAAGGTCAATTTGCATATTACCCTTTTATTATATAGGATTATTTAGTATATTAATTTCAAAGCGACCTAAAGAATTGCTATAGAAAAGTGGCAACTTAACTGACTTCTTTTGCTAGTACTCTATTGTCTTATTTTAATTATAAAGGGTATCTCAATCTATTTAATTATTCTCCTTGATTAACAAAACAAACTATTGTCTCCGAATCAAGGGATAGGCTGAAGATTTTAGAGAGTGAATGAAATTCTGGTGTAAAAAGGGGATATTAAAAAAAAGTGAAAAACAATCCTTTGTTATAAACTCGAAAGTAAAGTCATTATGACTTCTAATAAGCTGGCTTTATTTCTGCTTCCAAACCTGTAACGACTACTTGTATATCTTCTTAGTATGTCTTGAGCCCTATTACACCAAAGGTGTTCAAGAAGATATTAAAAATCGGTCGGGACATCTTCATGAGTTGTCACACCTAGGCATATAGTTTCATCCTCTTGCACCCAGTGTTTCCATTTCTGAAAAACTATCTCAATGTAAATAATATTAACTATGAGAAAGGCTTTTTGTGTAAAATTTTTCATTACACTATAAAGGAGGAGGTAACTTAATTTAGTCAGCAAAACAACCATGAAATAGTGGATTGACAAAATAAACCACAACCATTAAAATTATGGTATGGGATGATATAGTAATATAGAATGTGAAAATCATATAAATTAAGATTTCAAAAGTATGACATAAAAGCATGTGTGCTGTATAATTAAAATTATGTTTTAAATGCTTATGAAAAATGTAAAGAAAAATCTCCCAAATTCAAACCTTTAAGATAATAGTCTATATATTTAAGTCTTTTTCCTATTTACCAAAATAGGAATAGGCAATACATTATATACTTATAGTACAGAAACAAAATAATTAAAATAATAAATCCTCATTGCCCCAATTTTAGATAGATTAGAAACAAATTAGGAAAGCTAGACCAAATGACTTACAAGATTGGCTATGATTTCCTCTAATAATTTATATATTTTAGTGGTTTATGAATATTTTGCTAAATAGAGATAATTTTGCTAACTCCTTTGAACCATTTGAACTAATTCAAAAAAAAATGTAGGATGATAAGAGAGTTTGAAATCACATAACCAGTTATTTTCAAACTTTCATTAGAAATAGACTTTTCCCCTAAATAAAACATGATATGAGACACCAATAGTTATAAAACAAACAAAATTAAGACTTTGGAGGCTAGGCTACCTCTTTCCCAACTTCTCCACAGACTTCTAACCTCTGAGTTATCTATCAAATAATGATCTCCATGGAACACAGGGCCACAACAACAACAAAAAAACCTGACTTAGAAAACCACATTTTATTTTTTTTCAAATAAGACCCTGATAATTTAAATATTATGGATAGATCCATGACCAGAAATTAGGTTTCCAAAGGTAACCCATTGTGCTTTCATCTACACATCTATCTTTCTTTATAAACCAGTGTATACCTTTTCATAAAAACATGGGAGAATGAATGAGACATGCAACATCTAGCATCAAGGCAGGCTGTTCAAGGGTTATTTAAAATTGTTTGCCTGAAAACAGTAAAGAAATGTTGGCTCAAGTACAGGGATCAGTTTGTAGTGCGTTACTTCCAGTGCCAGGTTTTTCTTCGCTTACTTTCCATCCAGGCCAGGGCCACTTCCAGCAATCTCAGTTAGCGTTTTAGCACATGGAATCTCCTGATGGTCAGATAATTTTTACAAACAAAGACCAATCTGAAAGAAAAAAAAATGATGCTAAATATTATTTTCTTTAATCTTTTGAGGGCATTTATTTTAGCATATTAAGATAAAAGGCAAACTGCCCTGAGACAATATCATTCTTTCAAATTGAAATGTCAGAAAAGTTCATAATGAAAGTAATTCCAAAGGAGCACTTTATGTGTATAAGGTGTTAGAAAGGAATTAAATCAAGGGTCTGCAAACGTTTGCAAATGAGCATAATAGTAAATATTTTAAGCTTGCGGACCATATGGTCTGTGTCACCTCTACTCAATTCACTCACTTCTGGCGCTGTAGGAAGAAAGTAGCCAGAGATAATGTAAACTGATTGCATGGCTGTGTTCTAAAAATCTTTACTTTAAAATAATAGGTGGACAACCCAACCCATAGCTCATAGATCACTGACCCCTAGATGAGATGATAGTAAAAGTCTAAAGTTTGAATGAGCAGGTGAAGACACATTCTGTGAGCAGGTGAAGACAGCAAAATATATTTACAGTTTCTAAGTAAATAATAATAAAATGTTAAAATGTTTTAGGGAACTGAAGACTTAAAAACACATCCCCTTCATATGGATCCTGCACAAGTAAATCATTTTTTCTCTTTTGCATTTAGTGTTTGAGGATTGTGACAAGATATGTAACTTAAAAGAGAGTTTCATCATGACAAAAATATAAAAGCATTTAATTTGATAATTAGAATAAAAATCTCATATCTATGGTTCTTCACTTACATTTTTTTATCTGCAAAGTAGCAATTTTCCAGCCATATATCTTTGCCCATTTAGTTAAATGAGTTGAATAATGACTATTGCTTCACTGATCAGGTTTTATTAATCAATGCCAATAAATTATCCAGAAACTTAGTAGATGAGAGAAACATTGCATTCATAAATTGTTTTATAATTTTACCAATTTGAGTTGAATTTATTTATTTTGGAAAGTAAATAACATTTTCTGGCGCATTACAGCATGGCATGTATCTTGGTTGAAAAAAAAAATAGGCCTTGCAAAGTTTGTCTGGTTTAAATTATTCACAGGTGAGCAGGTGGTAGAGTTGGTTATGAGATCTCTCTATCATTTTCTGCTCCTTCCAACTACATCTGAGTAAAACAACATAAGTCATATGACATAGCTTAAGGTAAAAATATCACACTTTTCCCATTAGAGGCAAGATTTCAATTAAGAATAACAGATCTTTGACATCTGAATATCGTTTGCTGCTAGTATGTTATATTTTAAATTTGATTGCTTTATAATGACACTCCATCATTTGTTAAAAATTCATGTGACTAGCCCTGGCCAGTGTGGCTCAGTTGGTTGGAGCATTGTGGTGGGTTCGATCCCTGGTCCTGTTGGGAGGCAACCAATATATGTTTCACTCTCTCTCTGTCTCCTTTCTTGTCTCTCTAAAAAATCAATAAAAGCATGTCCTCAGGTAAGGATTTCAAAAAAATTCATGTGGCTAGTGAAGAGTTTAGATTACATCAAAGATTTGTTTCCAGAGAGAAAACTCGGAGTGGGATGAGAAAGAGTTTGTTTTTGTTTTAATGAGAGTATTTAGAAAAGAGAATTGGGCCTATCAATTGGGAAAAAGCTTAACTCTAAACGCCAAGCTAGAAGATATTGTTTGTTTTCAAAGGCACAGGAGTCACTTATTCTTGTTGCTTTTGCAAACTGAAAATGTTCAGCTGCCATTATGACCAGATAGAATGGCAATCCCTCTGTGCGTAGGTCCAAGTAAATTGCTTAGGTGTGCAAATTACACTGTGCCTCTCTGTCACTGTGCAGTCCAGCTACCACTGGTTACTTGTCAACTGTGTAGTTACAATAACTACTTTAGGGCACGTAATCCAATCAGCGCCAATGACACATAAGGAAATGATTTTCTGAGATAGAAAAAAGTCGTCCCTCTCTTCTACCAGAAGAAATCATTTCCTTTCCTTGGATGGTATGGGGTGTGAGGCTCAGATCAGGATAGGAGAGCCTAGAGGTGCCGAATATGGCAGGGATAAGGAGGCTACCAACTAAAGATGACATTTCCAACATGTAACAGAGAGAATGGGAGAAACTAAGCCATTGCTGATATCCGTTGAGCTGCTAGGTCAAATGTGCCTGAAGCTGAGCCCTACCTTTGCAGCATAACAATCCCTAATATGTACACAAAAATAAGTGCACTAAAGTCCTTTTTTGAAGCTTTAATTAAAAACATCCTCAGAGCCAAGGCCTGAACTAATTGCCAATGATCCCTGCAAGGAGCTGCCACATTCAAGAAAGGGGACGAAAGGGAATGGGAACTGGTATTCTGTCCTGGAGCCCTGTCCTAGAGTTGCATTTACTTTGGAGAGCTTTGAAAAAGATGCGGGTCTCACTGGATCATTCCAGGTCTTCACTCCTCAAAACAAAATCAAAGTTTTAGTTTAAATAAAGACAAAGGAGGGTTAAATATGCCTAAGCTACTTAGATTCCTTGTTCAATAGGAGAAAAGTGGAAAGAGTACAGGTAGCCCTTTCAAATTCTGGCTACAGCACACTTACTAACTTGAAAGTTACTTTACCTCTATGAGGTTAACCCTCTCATAGTACTTGTCATGAAGGACTTTTAGTGGGATTAAATGATAACAAGATTTAGGTAAAGTGATTGGTGCAGGATCTAGCAAAACTCAATCTTTATTGCCAATATTAACATTGTTTTATTTCTCTTTTACATTTTCCTGGGCATGGTTCCTGTAAATTGTATGTCCCATGGCCTCTAGAGAAAGAATCTGATAGTATTCATTCTCTACCAAGCAGAAAATGTTCATGATTACTGTAATCAGATTTAAAGAGAGACAAATACAGTTTGGGTGGCTTTTTTCAATTCCCATCCTGGCCTACAATGATGTAAAATGGTCTCTTGTTTTTCATGAATAGACAATTAGTTATTCCAAATTATATCTTATATATTTAATGAACACGGATAGTTAAAAAAGTGACTTTTTTTTACAAATAGGTTCCAAGGCAAGTTAGTAAATGTGTGTGTACTGCTATCCTGTCCCCATCTTTCCTGCACCTGTGTCAGACCATCACTTTTCTGTCTTCTTTGAGTGAGCACCTGCCTTCCGAATTTCTCGCAACATGGTGCTTTAGGATGCTGATTCAAATAGTGCAGAGTTGGAAGTGGTGTTACTACCTACTTACTATTGTTGTTCTTAGGTACTTCCCTCTGTTTAGCACATCTATAAATATTTACTTTATATAATATCATACAAATTTTCTATATAGTCTGTTTCATATTGATATCAGCCATATTAAGTTATAATAATCAATTACATATATATTTATGTCATGTAGGTATTGAAATTATATAGCAATTCACCTTAACTACATAAACCTTAGAATAGCTCACATCTGTATTTCCTGATAGCCATTATATGTCATTAACTCAAAAATCAATTTCATACAGCACACTAGAACAATTCAGAAACAGCAATAACAGTTTACAGGGTCAACCATCTAGGCCTGAAAAGTCCAAGTGAGTTCAGAGATTAAATGTCATCAACCACCCAGTGACATGATATCGGGTGGTAATGACACATACATCAGTAATTTCCTAAGAAAACATTTATACCTCAGACAGTTGCCATTGTGAAAGGGATGTTATTATATGTTGCCTTAATGATGTGTGTCATGTTTTAATGTCCCTAATCTCTAAACACTCACTGACAGGCAGCGTCTCACTCGCTCTACCTCAGATGGTAATGGCCCATTGAAGTTGTTATCATTAAGAGGAAGGAAAACCTGCAGTGATGCATTTCATATTTCTGCAGGGATTATTATACTTTTTAAATTTCCTTTGTCTTCTAAAGGATAATATAATAGTATATGTTTAGCAGCACATTGCAATCCCTAATGCCTGAAGAATACCATTATTTTTTTTGTGGTCTCTGTTGGCTTACTAATATATCTATTTCCTCTCATCTGCTCCAAGTCCATGCACCCTACTCCTTTCTCTTTCTTTGCCAGTCAATATATTTTATTTTTAATTTAAGGTCTTTATTATTTAACTCGAGGCCTGGTGCATGACTTTTGTGCACTGCACGGGGGGGGGGGGGGTGTCCCTCAGCCTGGCCTGCACCCTCTCATAGTCTGGGACCACTTGTGGGATGTCAAACTGCCAGCTTAGGACATCCCTTGAGAGGTCCTTAGCACTGCTGCAGAGGCAGGAGAGGGTCCCGCCACCACTGCTGTGCTCGCCAGCCATGAGCCAGGCTTCTGGCTGAGCAGCACTACCCCTGTGGGGGCACACTGACCACCAGGGGCAGCTCCTGCATTGAGCATCTGCCCCCTTGTGGTCATTCCATCATAGCAACCAGTCGTTCCACTGTTCGGTCAATTTGCATATTAGCCTTTTGTTATATAGGATGTATTACATAAGTCTCCTTTTCCTCCACTGACCTTTCCCCAGCTGCTCCCAACCCCCAGCACATTCCCTCACCTCCCCCTGTCTGTGTCCATTGGTTATGCTCATATGCATGCATAAAAGTCCTTTGGATGATCTCTAACCCCCTCACCCCCTGCCTTTCCTCATAGGCTGGACAGTCTATTTGATGCTTCAGTGACTCTGGTTCTGTTCTTGTTCATCAGTTTATGTTGTTCATCATATTCCACAAATGAGTGAGATCATGTGATATTTATCTTTCTCTGACTGGCTTATTTTGCTTAGCATAATGCTCTCCAGTTCCATCCATGCTGCTGCAAATGGTAAGAGTTCCTTCTTTTCTACAGCAGCGTAGTATTCCATTGTGTAGATGTACCACAGTTTTATAATCCACTCGTCTGCTGATGGGCACTTAGGCTGTTTCAAAATCTTAGCTATGGTAAATTGTGCTGCTATGAACATAGGGGTGCATATTTCCTTTCTGATTGGTGTTTCTGGTTTCCTGGGATGTATTCCTAGAAGTGGGATTACTGGGTCAAATGGAAGTTCTATTTTTAATTTTTTAAGGAAATGCCATACTGTTGTCCACAGCGGCTGCACAGTCTGCATTCCCACTAGCAGTGTACGAGGGTTCTTTTTTCTCTGCATCCTCACCAGCAATTGTCCTTTGTTGATTTGTTGATGATAGCCGTTCTGACAGGTGTGAGATGGTACCTCATTGTTGTTTTGATTTGCATCTCTCGGATGATTAGTGACTTTGAGCATGTTTTCATATGCCTCTCGGCCTTCTTTATGTCCTCTTTCGAAAGGTGTCTATTTAGGTCCTTTGCCTACTTTTTGATTGGATTGTTTATCTTCCTTTTGTTAAGTTGTCTGAGTTCCCTATAAATTTTGGAGATTACACCCTTATCGGAGATAACATTGGCAAATATGTTCTCCCAGGCAGTGGGCTTTCTTGTTGTTTTGTTGATGGTTTCTTTTGCTGTGCAGAAGCGTTTTATTTAAAGTAGCATGATCCAGAAGTGCCTATTCTATAACCATAGGTGTTGTGCACTGGAGTTGACTTAGTCTTTGTGACCAATGGGATGAATGAAGTTGGGTTTCCTGAGAGGTTTTGTATCTTCCAATATTTTATGTAGGCAGCATTATGGATGTGTAAAGGATAAAAAAGCAATTCTATCAATTTAGAAAATTACTAGAAGATTCAAAAGATGATTCCAGGAAGTTCTGCATGGGCACATTGAAGAGGTCTTACGAAAACAAACAAACAAACAAAAACAAAACAAAACAAGAAACAGACAAACAAACCAAAAAATGAACACTAATTGTAGAGCCATGGTAGGTTTATTGACTAGCAGGAAGCCCAGATGTACCTCATTGTCTGTTAGAGGCGTTCAACATGTGACAATGGACTTTCCTGGACAAAAGATAAGTAAACATGTTTGCTAAATATTGAAAAGAACACATTTTTTAAATACTAGTTTCAGTGCTATTTTTAGCTTTTGTTTATAGTGATCATTAATATCATGCGCAGATTTATACTAGAATAGATTATAGTATGTGCTTTGCGCTGGACTCCTAAGCAATCCAATTGCTTGGAGACCAGTTTTGGTATACTAGGGGCCTCGCCCCATTCATGGGCCAGTGAATGGAGAGGCCCTTCACCCTTTGTTCCTTCTGACACACATGAGCAGTATATTTCCATGGGTACATGCACATGGTCACACAATTCCTGGAAAGCTAGCTGTAAATACCCCATATGTTTAATATCCTAATTAAAAAATGATCTTAATACTATTGAAATCTGCTATCATATCTAAAAAGCAAATTATTCACAATTTTCATTGCCTTATGATTTGCAAGAAATTACTCATGACACACTGCAATTGGACAATGAGATCTTGTGGTCCCTGAGGGTGAGAACCATAACAAAAATGGTAACACACATCTGGGGAGTTGGACAGAAGCTACAGCATCAATATTGCACAAAGGTCCCTGCCAGACTGAAGGCCTGTATCACCTAACTCAGTCCCAAAATTCAAGCATCCTTGCATGCCTCACCATCACGAGGCATGGCTGCCTGCTACTAAACTTTACTTCTGACATGATAGAGGGGCAAATGGCTGATGACAGGACCCTCAAATGCTGCTTTTGAATGAAGCACTTCAAGTAGGAAGAGCAAAGGAAATGCACAGCAGATCAGGCCCTCAAAGAAGAGACATCACTGTGAACTGCTGGCAAAACAAAACAAAACAAAACAAAACAGCAGCTAGGTAATCATGGAAACTAATTTAATTTGGAAAAAGGCACTAAAAGAACAAAGGTTTCAGAGTCATTGCCTTAATCAATGACACACAAGTAAAACCTACAGCTAGAGTACTAATTTTTTCATGTAGAGTGGGTAAGGCTTTTGGTTATAGTGCGACTTCTGAGTCACACACAGAGATAAAGAGGATGATATTTGAAAACAAAGAGCAAGGAATGCACATGTGGAGAGGTACCAACACACTTGTTGGGAGTGCCGGCTCTGCAGCCAGGCTGAGAGTTTGAATCATACATTTGCCATTTATTAACTGTGGGATCTGGAGTAAGTTAAATTCTATAGGCTTTACTTCTCTCTTCTGTACAAAGGGAATAATAACTGAAGTTACTTTGTGCATTTCACATGCGAGTTATGTGAGATTATGAAGAGCATTTCAAACAAGTCTTGGTTTATTGTTGTTTTATAGAGCTAAGCTCTTATTATTTTAAGGGAATCAGATCATACTATATATGTGTCCTTAAATTCAGCCAAATTTATCAGGTTGAGTTATGATTTTAACATTAGAAATATATCTGTAATTGAAGCAAATTCAATCACAGGTTAGGAAGCTTGACTCAAACCTAAAATTTTTTAGAAAATATTGTGGAATGAAATATGCTTCTTTTTTAAAGTTAGGGTTTCCACATTCTTTACCTTATCAGTCAGCAACACAACTTCTTTGAGTTATTAGTAAAGGAAGAAAAAAAAACAGCTGGCAAAGACACTACTATTTATTTATTAATTTCTGTATCTTTGACATTGATAGCATTTTGTTTCATTCTTAAAAGTGTGCCGTCAAATCCTTGTTAGTTACTGCCTTAATAAATAGCAGTAATAAATAGCAGTCATTGGATTGAAGAAATGGGCAGTTTTTTTCTAAACTTAGAAAATAGAAGTAAAGATAATATGCAAAGGATTTTTGTGATATTTTTTCCAATAGAACTGGTCTCCAAGCAACCCCATTACTCCCCACAAAATGGACAGTTTAGGGTCAGTAGTATGACATGCATAGATATAATGCTGTTTAAGAAATCAAGGAGCACTGGTAGAAAACACAAGCCAGAAGGAGACTTGGGAAAAGGAGGGATTTCTTTATATACAAAACACATATATTAAAAAAATAATGCAACTATGGTAAAATACAGTTATCCCTTGGTATTCAGGACTGTATATCCCTTGGTATTTAGGACTTCTTGCAGATACCAAAACCCTCAGATGCTCAAGTTCCCTACATACAATGACGTAGTATTTGCTATAGCCTATGTACATCCTCCAATATATTTTAACATATCTCTAGATTTTTTATAATACTTAATACAATGTAAATGCCATATAAATAGTTGTTATACTGTATTCTTTAGGGAAGAATAACAAGAAAAAAGTCTATGTATGTTCTGTATAGACATAACTATCAACCATCCTAGAACTAACTGCATATTATGCATCAGCAATAATGTAACAGTTTTTGCAATATTTTTCATCCACAGTTGGTTGAGTCCAGTTGCAGAATTCATAGATACAGAGCACCAACTGTACAAATATTTAAAGCATTGTTTTAACATATATACCTGTGGGAAAAGAATTGGAGAAAAGTTATTAATCCGCATGGTTGCAGATGTCACAGATAGTGTTACTTTGTCCAGGAATTATTTCTTGAGTTTGAGGTTCTGGTCAGTGCTCTTGCTGTACTTACCCCTAGTATGGCCCTTGCTTCACAGATTTCTATTTTCCTCATCAACTATCCAACTTCACCACTAGAACAATAGGTTTCTTACTGAAGGAGCCTTGACATTTTTACTCCACAGGATTTAGCAAAGTGCCCTGCAGATGGTAGGCAATCAATGAATACTGAAAAAATATAGGAAAATCTCTGGGTACCAGAAAAGTAGTCTTCAAATATTCTGAAGTGTATATATGCTGCTATTATCATTTAATTTAGCAAACGATATTAAGTGTGGGACCTCAAGAAATAATTGTTTACCCAAGAAAAAGAAAAAAGGGAGGACGGTAACTTGGGACAAGTATTAAGGGATATACCACCCCCATGGTTGAGACACTTTAAACAATAAAATATAGATATTTTTCATAATAGAAGGAAGTTTCTTTTTCTACTTAAGGCAACTGACCTTCACTCATCACTTATTCTTCTTTGCAATATGTGGCATTTAATATGTAAAAGCTTACAAACATAAACTTGGGGTTTGTTTGAATGAGTACGGGTTGTGACATTACATATATGTGTACCCCCATTATAAGATTTATTTACTACAAAATAAAATTTAGAGTGAAGCAAATATAATCTTGGACTATTTCAAGATTATGAAAATACTATCAATTCTCACTTATTAAGTGGTCTCCATCTGCAGAGTTGTGTGGTAGTGAGACAAAATAGGGCTTAAAGCATTTTTTCCTTTAAAACGCAGACTATTGTACTTTTCCACTAACAGGATTTCTTTTTGGAGACTCATTTCCTCATTACAAGATTCTTTTCATTATTAAATAAAACATCTCACATCACCATCTTATTCTGCATCACCTGTCTATAATAGGATCATTTTAAGATGACAAAGGCGAACCTCACTTAAACAATAATCTAAATTTAAAGTAAAACTCTCACATCATATGAAAGATGCATAGAGTGTGTAATGATTTGTTAACTATAGGAAGGAATAACCTATTAATATTTTCCAATGAAAATTTTAGGTAGAGCACAGTACCTCAACTACAAGTCATTCCCAAGCATTTAGGCCACCATTCCTCTTTTTTATTTAAATACTTCCATGACTATGTTTAAGGAGGAATTTTTTAATGTGACAGGTTAGAAATAGCCCAATTTCATTTAGTTCCTGGAACATCATCTTTGTGTAGTGAACATTGATTGTAAAATCAGCTTTAAAGAAAATTAAAATGAACAGTGATTTCAACCCTAAGAAACTGTCTGTGGAACTTTTATTTTTAAAGTAGAATCAATATCTTCTTACACCACTAATGATACTAAACAAAGACACAGGAGAAAATCGGTGTTGTTGCAAAGATTGATTTTTTTCTCCTCTTTATGTACTTTCATATTGATCTAAAAATTCACAACTTAAACTGCTGGGGTCATAATTTAAATATTACTAAGTAAATAACTTGCAGGGAAAATGTCATAATGTTATTGCAAGTTATTTTCCTCTTTATTGTTTTATTTTTATACACGCTCAAACCATTCAGCTGTGTTTCACGCACACACATAAACTTTATTTCCATCATTGTGGAGTGATACTTGATTTACATCTTGAAATTGAGAGGAAGTCAAACAAGGTCATAACATTTGTGGGTAAATGTTTACTACTCCCTTGGGTCATTGGTGCACATTCACCACATGTGCATTGAGAAAATAGCAGATGCCAAATGAAGACATCAGGAAGAAAACAGTTTTCTGTGACAGCTCAGATTTGGGGCAGGTGCGGATGCTTTAGGTTCGAAGAGAGGTACAGGAAGCACGCCAGGGGTTTTGATATTGGAACGGAGAATGTTTCAGATAGTAAATGTCAGCTTTTTCCAGATGTTTTTCAAATTGAAGAAATTACCAAGACAGAAATGAGCCCCCAGGCTCACAGATGGCTTCTTCTGCTTACAGTACTCACTGATTAAACATTTTGAATAAATGTTTTACTTTAATATGTCCAATCAATAAGCATTCCAAAAACTTTTTTGCCAAATGTCGCAAAATGGGCTATTCCAGAACAGTTAAGAAACCTTTCCATTCACACCAGTGTACATCGTTTAATTTCTTCTATATTTTACTATACACATTTCGAAGTAAAGTAAAATTTTATTTTATTTATTTAATCCTCACCAGAAGATATGCTCATTGATTTTAGAGAGAGGGGAAGGGAGGGGGAGAGTAAGGGAAGGATGAAGGGAGAGAAGGAGGGCAGGGTGGATGGATGGAGGAAGAGAGAGAGAGAGAGAGAGAGAGAGAGAGAGAGACATCGATGTGAGAGTGAACAACATTGAAGAGCTGAACCTGCAACCTTTCGGTACATGGGAGGACTCACCAACCAACTGAGCCACACCAGCCAGGGCAGTAAAGCAGAATTTTAAAATATGAAAATCACAAACTGTGTAAAGCAACTTTGCATTAAAACAACATTAGCTTCCAGACTCACCTCATAGCCTGCATATGGGAACCAGATGAATTTTCTAGATAGCTGAAGGATTTGCCAGAGGCAATTACTTACGTCTTTTCTTCATGATTACATACAAACCATAACTAAATAACACCAGGTGTGAAATATTTGTTTCAATTGCCTGGGCAAATGTTTATGAAAAGAAAATAAGCACACATTTTTTTAAAAAAAATGGAATGAGGCAGTTATTTACAGTATAATCAGAAGTAGCCTTAGTGTGAAAGAGTGAATGAATAAATGAATGGAGTTGTTCTTGTTGAGAGGACAATATAGGCACATCCAAAGTGTCCGCAAGAAAAGCAGTGCATTCCAGGGAAAACTATAGTTTAAACTATAAAGATATAACAGTATTTTTTGAGGTGTGATATGGTAAATAACTATATCAAAGTCACTAGGGAAATATACACAAAATGCGGAGTCAGTGACCCCTGCCTCAAACTTTTGTTCCAGAATCTCCGGAGATGTACGACCAAAAGTCTAAACCTTTAACTGGTTCCCCATGTATTTTTATGCACTTTGCATGTCAGAACTAAAGAGGCAAACAATATATTCAAGAAGAAGATAAATATGGAAGAGTATTTTGGGTCCAGGAAATATAAATGCCAGGCTGAGAGGTCCAGGTTATATTCAGTAAGGATTGGAGAGCCTGTGAATAATTTTAGCAGGAAAAGGACACAATAAAAAATACTTTCAGACAGTTGACATTGCAGGAATGTGAGATGTTAGGGTGTTAGAGAAGAATGAGTATGCCAAAATATGAGATTTTTTTGTTCTTCCCTTCTCATCCTAGTTTTTTAACTGTTTTCATAATGAAAGGTATTGGATTTTGTTAAATGCTTTTTGTACATATATGTACAAAAATATATGCTAAAGACCAATGTAACCTCCAAAATATACTAAGTTCCTATATCATTGCTCAGTGGGATATTTTTAGACATTATAATGCAAATCATTCATTTCACTGTGACATGGCTTATTGTTAATAAATCAACTAATAAGTAGTATATACTTTATCAGTCCTTTTTTTTTACCCTCTTCATCCATTTCTACCAAACACAACACCTACAACTGGCAATCACTAATCTGTTTTTTATTAAATTTATTGGGGTGACATTGGTTAATAAGATTATGTAGGTCTTAAAAGTACATTTATGTGATACGTGATCTATATATTGCATTGTGTGCCCACTACCCAATGTCAGATCATCTTCTGTCACCATATATTTGACTCCCTTTACCCTCTACTACCTTTCCACCCCCTTCCTTCTGCTAACCACCATACGTTGTCTGTCTGAGTTTTTGTGTGTTTGCTTTTCTTGTTTATTCATTTGTAGCTTTCAGTTTTATATCCCACATAGGAGTGAAATTGTATAGTTATTTACTTATTCTGACTTATTTCACTTAGCATGATTATCTCAAGATCCATCCATGTTGTCATAAATGGCAGTATTTCATCTTTTCTTATGGCCAAGTAGTATTCCATTGTATATATGTACCACATTTCTATATCCAATCATCTTTTGAAAGACATTTTGGTTGTTTCCATGTCTTGACCACCGTGAATAATGCTGCAATAACATAGGAGTGCATACAAATAAATAACTCATACAACTCAACGCCAAATAAACAAACAATCCAATTAAAAAATGAGCAGAGAACCTTGACAGATGCCTCTCCCAAGAAGACATACAAATCACCAAGATGTATGAAAGGATGCTTAACTTTATAACCACTAATAAAACAGTGTGGAGGGTCCCCAGAAAATTAAGAATCAAGTTACCATATGACCCAGAAAACTCTCTTCTGTCTACCTGCTAATTTATTCTTTATATCTATAAGTTTATCTGTGTAGGGGGGAGAGAGGTGTAATTGTTTTGTTTTGTTGATTCCACAGATAAGACAGATTTGTCTTTGTCTTATTTCACTTAGCATAATGGCCTTGAGGTTCATCCATATTGTCGAAAATGGCAAGATTTCATTCTCTTTTATGGTTGAATAATATTATCACACTTTTATTCACCCACCAATGGACACTCAGATTTTTGTGCATCTTGAATTTGAAACAAGTTCATAGAATTAAAAAGTGCACAATAGAGGTGAAAGCTAACAGGAAGGTTGGAGAAACAAAGGATAGCAAGTTCCTTATGTTGAGAATAAAAGGCACTATTGACATTATACTCTCACTCACTTTATATCCACATGTATTTATTTGTAGATCCCTTTTCTAAAATTTTCAAAGGAAAAGTTTCCCCACTTAACTCCCCTCCCCCAAATGCCTTGCCTTTTACACAGCTACTACTTTCCCCTTACTTGTACTTAGTAGATTTTGTTTACATAAGCAAGGCACCATGTTTACAAAACAATGAGTCCTTGCCTTTCCGATATGAAAGGCTTAAGTCCTAAATCTAGTTTTACATGTAAAACAAAAATTATTCCATATAATAATCATAATATTAACTAGGAAACAAGAAGTCTATTTAGTTGCTTAAAATGGTGATTTGAAGACAAGTCTGCATTCTAAATACAAAAGCTAACTTTCTATTTTATAGTATTTTATAGATGTTAACTAGCAACTAGATTAAAAGATTTTCTTCCAAACAACACCAAAGCAATTGAAATTTTTTCTAAAGTAATGGTCCTCAAATTATATAACTTTCTAATTTTTCAACTTCTTTTGGTTTAACTCACAACAAATATTTTAATTTTAACATCTTTAAGACACCAGGCACTAAGATGCTGAATAACAAATCCTTATCCAAAAAACTTATTGTAACATGATAAATGTTATAATAATAGAATAAAGTTGTATGTGTTAGTTAAAAATATTAGGAAAAATCATTTCCAGTGTCTTGTATAGTGTCAAAGACAAAGTAAATTAATAAGCAAATATTTGCTGAATGAATAAACTAGTCTTGATCATTTTTTTGCAACTTGAATTTTTTTTTTAAACAGGAGAATAAAGTAGAAGCATCTCTCATATAGTTTGAAATGTAAAAAGAGGTTATCTCCACGAAGGCAACAAAATGTTGCTAGCAATAAATCATTCTTTTATAGTATGCAAAGGAAAATTGGATAGTTTTTTTCCCCTACTAAACATTTCAGTAGCTGTTCCAAGAAATGTTCTCCATTGCTAATCTTCCTAAAATGAATTTTTAGAAAAAACATTAAAAGCACAGTTTGCTAATCAGTTACCAGAAAGTACAATAATAGACAACTGCAAGCACAAGAAGCTATATAATGAGGTCACATCACTGATCCTCCTATTTAGGCAAGCCATTTTTGAATGCATAAAATTAATCAGAATTAGCATCACATCCTTGGGCCTTGTTCTCTTAAGTAAATATTTTATATCTTTATGTTTTTGCGTGCTCCCCTTTAACAGCTGGGAAAGTATAACTCCATGTAAAAATCTCAAGTGTAAAGCTTTTGCAAAAGCCTCCAGTTATAGGTTCTATTTTTTCTACTTGCTAATTTTTTAATAAAACAAGTTAACAACTCAGGTATGAATTTAATATTTTTTGAAATATCGCATACTATTAAAATAATGCCTTGCTGATTTTAGTACTTTACAGCTAGCAAGGTACTTCTGCATAATATTTTCATTCAGCCCTGAAAACTGCCCTTTGAAGTAAGCAAACTAGACCTCCCCCTCATTTTACAAATTAGTAAACTAAAGTTCAGAGAGGTTAAGCAGCATGGCCATGTTCACTTAACTATTGGCAAACCAGGACTAGTTTCCCATATTTTAGCTAGCTGTGATCTTATTAAGGAAAAGGCATAATAACTGATGACAAGACACATGTTTTCATGTATTCATTTATTCAGGATGCAACCAATACTTATTTTGAATTCACTATGCCCTAGACTCTTCTCTATCCCCTGCAATAATGTGAGAGACAAGACAGACATGGTTCCTTCTTCCATGAGTTTGCAGTCAGTGTACACATTTATATGCCAAAGATAAATCAAACCAAATATATTTTAACAAAAAAGTCATCTCCTATTTATCAGATTATTCTCTAAATATTTCAGTTATATTTCCTGCCATTTTATAAGAAAGAAAAAGGAAAAGTTACAGGTTTTGACTAGAACCATGTGTAGCTTGTTACAACTTATCTTGCATATTATCACTTTCATTTTAAGAAGTTACCCTTGTTGCCCTAGCTCAGTGGTCGGCAAACTCATTAGTCAACAGAGCCAAATATCAACAGTACAACGATTGAAATTTCTTTTGAGAGCCAAATTTTTTAAACTTAAACTATATAGGTAGGTACATTGTTATTAACTTAATTAGGGTACTCCTAAGGCTTAGGAAGAGCCACACTCAAGGGGCCAAAGAGCCGCGAGTGACAGTTAATTTGCATATTACTCTTTTATTAGATAGGATGAGAGAGGAATGTGCATGTTTATTAACAGGGGAGGAGCATGAATAAAGAGAAGCACGTGATGGTGTGTGTGAGCGTGTGTATGAGAGAGAGAGAGAATGAAACAGGCCCTCAGGAAACTGTTTTAAGCAGTGAGGCTGAGGAGTTTTTCCCTGGGAAATAGTAGCCTAAAAGGTTAGACATTATCTTGCTGGGGGAGAGGTTCTGACTACAAAAGACTAGGTTAGGTTGTGAGAGGCAGGAGCTACTGAAGGTTTTATAGCAGCATTATGACAGGATCGATGTAATGCTCTGAGAAGTGAGGAGGGTTCCAACTAAACTACGTAACCATTATTTCACATGTTCGCTAACTGCTGTATTGACAGCTGAAACAGAGCAAGACTCCTAACGTCAGTGGAGACCAGTGTCATTGTAAAATGAAAGTGTTGCCCTGTTAAATAACAGCTCTGACCCTTCCTCTCTCTAAAGTTCTGTGTCAGCATGAAGAATCATTTTCAAAACTGGAGGGAACAGCTTTCTAATCTGCTTCCAGAACAAAGCCTGGGAACGGTCTCTAAGAAATGGCTGACTGCTGTCTGAGGCACAGTGCGGATTGCTGATGGACCTGCCTCTCTCATTAGATGTCTTCTGGGATCCTTCTAACCTGTGGCCCTTCCTCTGCCTGTGGCTATACAGTTGTGCCACCATTTGCCTTGAGCCCAGTTATGTCGAGAACCCCAGTGTTACTTTAATTTAGCCAATTGGGTTCATGACTTCTCTCAGTGAGCTATTCTGACTCATTCTGAAGTCTGGTTTTACAGATATGTTGTTGCAGTTGCTCCTTATCTCCTTCCAGTTGCCATTAATCCACAAGTCGCAGACTAGGCTGGGTTCCTTTTTTTATTCACTCTCTCAAAAAAGGAGCTGCCGTGTCCTCAGACTGTGGTGTCAGCTCTCCTCTCCCGTATGAGAGCAAATGCGGCCTCAAATGAAATGAGAAAACTAATCACTGAATCTCTGAACTCTGATTTATGCTGCAACTTTTCTTTAGTCTCTTAAAATCTTTTTGTCTCACAAGCAAACATAAGTAAGTAGACAATTACATTTTTAATCCACAAAGGCATCAGTTTAGTTTCCACATGGGCCCTTCCAGAGCCTTTAAAATAACTCCTGGCATTCTAAATTCTATGCAAATTGTCATACATTCTGAACCTTGAAATCTGCAAAAAAGGTAAATGTAGTTTAATATATCTGTTGCCTGCAAAGTGATATATGTTGTTATTAAGATTATGATGCAATGCTTCATGTTTAAAAATGGTATATATGCACAGAAACGTGTATAAATGTGCTGTGGCAGTACAGACATGGGGGTAGAAAGGATTCTGGCTTTGTTTTCCCCTTTTCTCAGTGGTGATGTAGAGCCGCTCCTCCTGTAAGCTTGGGATGACTGCATATGATTATCATCTATGGCTCTCCCTGTTGGCCTTTCAGGCAACACAGTGTTTTGATTAACTGTACATCCTCATCCCCACGAGCTGTCTGCCAACACGGTGTGTCTGTGTTTGTCACTCCCCATCCACCAGTGACTGTGTCACTTTGGTTTATTTGCAGCTGCAGTGAAGCCTGAGGAGCTTTTTTGAGCTGCTGTTAGATGCAAGAAACATGTAGTTTATTATAACTACAAAAACCGCAGCCCTCAAATATCCCAATGAGAGATCCCCATCACACAGTTTCAGAGATAATGGATTCTTTCCCAGGGAGTAACAAATACCCAACAAATACCCATTTTATTCAAAAGCATGTCTTTTCTATCAACTTTGAAAGACTCCTTGGTTGCTCACCAAATTAAGAACAAATGCCCAAGGCTCACACTTATATCCTTTCATAAAATGGGGACCAATAAGCCTTTAAAATTTTATCATTTGCTCTAAGCTACTAATATACCTGGGAATCCAAATTGTTGAGCTCTTCTTCATCAGTAAGATATGATTGGTTCTTCTGAGATTGACAGAAGCCCTCAAATCTCAGTAGCTTAAGGGTCAGTGCTTAATTTCTCACTCACTCTACAGGTCCATCATTTTTCTCTAGGGGGCACTTATTCCAACAGGACATCACTCCGAGTCAGAGAAGTCCTACCATTTGGAATATTGCCTGTCATGCTAGAAAAGAGGACATGGATCTTCTGCACTGGCTCCTAAATACTTCTGTAAATAAGTGACACATATCACGGACACTTAATGATAAGAACAATCATTTTGCTGCACCTGATTTCAAGAGAGCAAGTAATGATGAGTTTGCTTAATGGCAGACCTATGATCTGTCTGAGTCTCCACTTTCGTAGCTGCCTACAAGCTGCCACTCTTTGTGTGTTCTTTTTTGTTTTGTTTTTTGTGGGTTTTTTGCTACTCTTCGTTGATGGCCAACCTAGTCTGACCAACACATCCCAACTACACATCTCTGAGATAGATTTTTTTATGTGTTTGGTTTTACCTTAGAGGGTTCACACACATACTCAATAATCAGTCATTGTTTCAAATATTAACAGCACAGATATTTTCTGATCATTTTTTTTATTTTACTCCCACCGACAACAATATTTTTCTATTCTCTTAAATATCAAAATGAAGATTCATGTTTTCAGTGGCGTTTTGTGCAATGATATACTAAGTATCCATTGAAAATTTCTATATTTCCATTCTAATTGCTCAAGCAAAACCTTCACCCCACTATTCATACCTTAAGTACTTAAATAAGGAAAATTGGAAAGAAGAATCAGATTGCCTATTCTATAAGCATCTCTGATTGCCAGGGAAGCATAATTTCTGAATCATAATCCTTGAGAATCATGAAAGAAAATTAAGCATTAGTATGAAACCAATAACAACCATATGAGTAAATCCAGATTGTACACCAAATTATACGTAATGAATTAAAAGTAATGAATGGATTTTTCTTATGCTTGTTATGCTTCAAAGTACTGTGCTGTAAGTCCATGTTTATAATTGTTTCCAGAAGGTCTCTAAATGTTATTTCTAGCTCTTTTGGGACATTTTAAAAAAGAGATAAGATTAACCCATTGAATTTGATTATCCTTGTGTTTCCTGAAGAGAAAGACAGGCTGGTACTTGCTGTTTGCTTTTTAAATTTCTCATTAACATTATTTTTGTAGATGCTAATGAACTATAATCCCTGAGATTAGTGTTTTTTATTTCATCGAAGAAACATCGAAGAAAAATAGAGTTATTACAATATATTTCAAGCATGCTAATGCCCTTAAGGCATTGTTTTGAGAACTTTACCCTTTTCAGTGGTGCTAAGTTTATAGATACTCAGGACATATTTATTGACCTGCATTAGCCAAATTTACTAGTTTGCTTCTGCTTTCCTGCATTGCTGGAAATTGACACTGTGGTCAAGAAAATGAACATCTTCCCTGGCAGGTATGGGCTTCATTGGTTTAGCATTGTCCCATGCACTGAAATGTTGCTGGTTTGATTCTCAGTCAGGGTTTGTGCCCAGGTTTCGGGCTTGATCCCCAGTAGGGGTTGTGCAGGAGGCAGCCAATCAATGTTTCTCTCTCACATCAATATTTTTTTTTAAATATATTTTATTGATTTTTTACAGAGAGGAAGGGAGAGAGATAGAGAGTTATGCCCTGGCAGGTGTGGGCTTAATTGTTTAGCATTGTCCCATGCACTGAAATGTGGCTGGTTTGATTCTCGGTCAGGGTTTGTGCCCAGGTTTTGGGCTTGATCCCCAGCAGGGGTTGTGCAGGAGGCAGCCAATCAATGTTTCTCTCTCACATCAATATTTCTCTCTCTCTCTCTCACTCTTCTCTCTCTAAAATATAAATAAAAACATATTTTTAAAAAATAAAGAAAATGGAAATCCTGTGGATAACAAACATTATTTTCTTTGATATACTTATTAGTAAGGCTTAATTGTATTCAACTAACAATTAAAATGAATACTCTCCAACACCAGGCATTCTGTTGGTGAGAAGACTTAAAACTGATATCAAGGAACTCAGACTGTTCTGACATGAAAACCTTAAGTATTAGATAAGCACATATGTCTCACTTATTAAGCTGATTTTACTGAGTTTGTAGGCAACTGCTGGAGTACCTACACTCAGTCTTAGTCATTGTGGTAGGCTGAATAATGACTGTTCAAAGATCCCCCCCCATGTTAATCCCTGGAACCTGTGAGTACATTACCTTATATAGTAAAAATGGACTTTGTAGTTGATTAAGTTGCGAATTTTGAGATGAGAAGTTTATCTTAGATTATCTGAGTGGGACTGATGCAATCACAATGGCCTTATAAGAGGGATGCAGGAGGACTCAAAGAGTCCTATTCGATGATGGAAGTGGAGATAATAGTGATGTGTTTTGAGGATGGAGAAAGGGTCCACAAGCCTAAGATACAGGCAGCCACTAGACGCTGAAATGACACTGCAAGGCAATTTTCCCTCTAGGTCTCCAGAAGGAACCAGCCCTGTAGACACCCTGACTTTAACCAGGAAAAACTGATTTCAGATGGCTGGTTCCCAGAACTATGAGAATATATGGTGTTTGAAGCCACAATGTTTGTACTCATTTGCTATCGCAGCAACAGGAATTAATAGTCTCTTGATAATAAATTGTAAGAATAAACTGATGATGTTAAAGTAATGGCGTTTATCACCAGACTATCTTAAATTCAAGGTTTTCTTTTGTGACAGTATGAATGGTCCTGGAGAGTATTATGCTAAGTGAAATAAGCCAGTCAGAGAAAGACAAGTACCATATGATTTCACTTATATGTGGAATCTAATGAAAAAAGCTAACGAAGTGGAGAGACTCAGACATGGAGAACAGACTGACAGCTGTCAGAGGGCAGAGGTTTGGGGGCTGGTTGAGAAGGATGAAGGGATTAAGCAAAGAAAGAAAAAAAGACTCATGGACACGGACAGCAGTATGGTGATTGCCAGAAGGAAGGAGGGGTCAAGGGAGGTAGGAGGAGGTAAAGGGGGAATAAATGGTGATGGAAGGAGACGACTTGACACACTATACAATATATAGACGATGTTTTATATAATTATATACCTGAAACCTATATAATTGTATTAACCAGTCATCATGATAAAGTCAATTTAAAAAAAATTTCTACTTTGTACCCATTTTTAAATGTTGACATTTTTATTATCTAACTTTTCTTATTCCTGACTTTTAAAATTTTCTATGGCATTCTTCTTAGTTGCATCTAAAGTTTTGTTCTTATTTTAAGATAAAATCTCCTCAGTCTCAATTTTCTACTGTCATTATACTTAACACTCACTTTAAATTTTAACATTAACTTGTTTATTCCACTAAATTCAATGTTTTTAAAAATCATTCTTTCATATTCTATTGGGAATATTTTATAAGTTGTAGCAGAGCTTATTAACATTGCTATTTTTAAAATAAGAAAAGTACTAACATTTATTAATTTATAGATGCTTTGATAAAATCTGTTAGTTTTATTGTAGATCAGAGGGACCATCTGGTAATCGTGACCTAAACACATGAGGACAACCCATGCAGTGGATTTCTGATTGGGCTTAGAAATCACACTGTTATTTCCATGTTCACACTTTCATTGTTGAATTTTTCTATCAGTATAAATAATGACCATGCTTTTCTTTTATGTACATTTCTTGCCAGAAGAGATGTTTTTTGAAAAACAAATTTTAATTGGTAAAATATGATCTGTAATCTTCAAAACTGAAACATCAAAGCCGATTTTTGGTTAATCATTCAGCACATATTTATTGAGTTTTTACATAAGCATCCTGCTTTATTGACTTGATAATATGTCACCTTTTGGGGAAATATAATATGTTTAGGCATGGCTGTAACCTGAGAAGGCAGTCCCAGCTGCTCCTTTCCAGTTACCTAAACAAGGGTGTATAAATACTGATTAACCGATGTCCTATTTAACTTCAAAAGGAATGAACCTTCAAGTTCACATAGTATTTCTAGTCCACAAGTTTGTTTTTTTTAAATATATTTTATTGATTTTTTTACAGAGAAGAAGGGAGAGGGATAGAAAGTTAGAAACATCAATGAGAGAGAAACATCGATCAGCTGCCTCCTGCACAACCCTACTGGGGATGTGCCCACAACCAAGGTACATGCCCTTGACCGAATTCGAACCCGGGACCCTTCAGTCTGCAGGCCGACACTCTATCCACTGAGCCAAACTGGTTAGGGCCACAAGTTTTTTTATTAATTAGTGTCTAAAGAAAACTAGAAGGGACCTTCTGATGCATATGTCAAACAATCAGATAATTAATATTATAAAAGAGATTTTATTTCTCATGGTCCAGTTGATGGATTTTTCCTGCTAGTAGGGTAATAGGCCCCCATCAACTTTTGATAAATATATTCAAATAATTTTTCTCTAAACTTTTAGATTTTTAGATAGCACATAAAAATCCAGGCACGTTTATTAACTAATGTCAGAAGAAATCATTTGTTATGTTTACTTTTTTGAAATGTGGAAATTCTGGGTTATATGTTATTAATAGGTGAAAATAAATATGAATGCCAAGGAAATTCACAAGGAAGGTAAAGTGCAACATATTCCAGAATTAAGTTTAATGAACAAATTTCTGTTCCATGATTGAACTAACAGATTTGTAATTTCAGCATTTCTCTAAAATTTTAGCACACAACACTTAGAGATTCTATAAGCCACCAGTGTGCTATAGCTAATCGCTATGAACTAACATGAATGCGATGCTATGAACTTCCTTCTCACTTAAACAAGTCAGGAAATTCACTGTTTGAAAATAATTCCTTAGCCTTCTGGATAAGATCCATTGGGGAAAGGAGAAAGGGCCTGCAAACAAAATGAATATTGATTACACTGACTACCTATATTTCTCAAGTTATTAAAAAGATTTCTTTTGATCATAGATTCCCTTAGTGTGATGATAGGCTAAGAAATCACAGCTAACATTTTAGTCAATGGGCAAAAACTAAAAGCATTTTCCTTAAGATTGGGAAAAAGACAGGGATGTCCTTTTTCACTACTCTTATTCAACACAGTATTGGAAGTCCTAGCCAGGGCAAGTAGACAAGAGGAAGAAATAAAAAACATTTAAATTGGAAAGGAAGTAGTAAAACTATCATTATTTGCCGATGACATGATACTGCATATAAAGAACTCTAAGGACTCCATCAAAAAACTACTAGAACTTATAAATGAATTTAGTAAAGTAGCAGGATACAAAATTAATATTCAGAATTTGGTTTCATTTTTACATACCAATAATGAACAGGCAGAAAGGGAAACTAAGAAAACAATCACGTATACAGTTGCACGAAAAAAAAAATACCTAGGGATAAATTTAATGAGGTAAAAGACTTGTTCTCAGAAAATTATATTCAAAGTATTCAAGGCAAGAAGAATTGCTTAGAAAAGGAGAGAAAATTAAAGGCAGGGGATTTTTAAATAAAAGACCATAATAACTTGGAAAATCTAAAACTAAAGGCCCATAATGAATGTTACTAAGTAATTTAAACAAGAAGCAAAAAATTTGTAAAAGGGGCAGTAAAATTGAGAGAGGGTAGTTTATGGGTAACATAACATAGAGAAACTTACATATTAATGGACCAGAAGACTAAAACCATGCTCAGTATGATTGTCCAGTTAGGACAAGGATACATTTATGAGACATAATTTTTTAAGGAGTCTTTTTTAGGTTTTTCTTTGGCAACACCCTTATCCCGAGTTATTTTATCCTTATATTTTATCTCCAAATTAAATACTGTAAACATTGAAAAAGTGGAAGAAATCATTTTCTAAGAGACAAAACTTTTAATTTTTTCATATTCTTTCAAGCGTTCTTCACCCTGGTGTTATTCAAACTGATAATGAATGAGAATATTTCTCCATATTAAAATTTTAACTAAACCAATCAATTTTACTCTCAAAACAACAAATATGTTTTTGCCTCATCAATATAAGAGAAGAAAATATAATTGCCAATTTTATGCTGTAAAGACAAATATTCAACTATCGATCATTAAGACTTTATTGAATTAACGTTGAAACTAAGGATAACAGATGTTACAATAATTATGACAAACATGTATTTTTCACTCTCTGTATTCAAGAAATTATTCTCTCTCCCTCTGCACAATTTCATAACTTCACTTTTCAAGTTTCCATTAAACTCTAATAGTGTACAGTAATATATTTCCATTAGCTTTTATTATACCTGTATTTGAGGTTACAAGTCATTTAACGTGTGCTATATAGAACGTACAGCTAATCATATCTAGTTTGCCCTTGGGGTTAAGATTTCCTTACATTAAAACTGGAGATCATGTTACTCCCTGGGGTCAAGATCCACACTAAGAATATTTCCGACAGCGCAAAGCATGCTAATCAGAAAGCTAGGCTGATTTCATTTCTACCACCCAAGCATCCTAAAGAGAAGATGTTTCGCTGAAGGACTGGAACATGGTGTCAATAAAAACAACTTTGCTTATCAAGCAGGTTCAGTTGAGCTATGCTCGGTCTCTGCACCTGGTCAATGAGGAGGCATGGAAGAGGCAAGCAGGTGGGGAGAGGGGAGCTGCCTGGGTGGGCTCTGAAGGAAGAAAACAGGATTCTGCCTTTGCCTGTAAATCTAAGTCTCTCCAGCAAGAAGAGAAGAACACATCTACCTTTATGAGGAGCAGTGACAAAGAAAAAAGGTCATGGAAACACTTTGTGCATTTCCAAACCAAGGACAGAGTCAATTCAAACGGCGCCCTAATAGTTGGGTAGTAGATACCTAATAAAGTTTGTTATATAGTATATAGAACATGAGATAGATACCATTGTTTATCATATTATGTATAATTTCTAGTTATAGTGTATAACTAATAATGATAATGTGTGAAACACCCCCAGCCAGGAAGGGAGAGTGTTCTGAGAAAAATCTGTGGGATGTTGCTAATGGTGCACCTAATCATATCATCTGTCCGCCAACAAGGACCCCTCAGCTTCTCCACAAGAAGAGGTGGGGAAGGAAGAACGGAGAGAGCCAGAGCACTGTTGGCACAAGGATCTGATGCTCGCAGAAGGGATGTTGATAAACTACAGCATCTCCAAAGGCACAGAGATTGAGTTCAGGGAGCAAAGCCCTTATGAGGCAGAACACTCACAAAGAATTGAGGTAAATGAGAGAGTAAGATGAGGAAAAATGGGTGTGTGTATACAAACACTTTTATTTGAGAGCACATGTTTTTAAAACTATAATTAATTTCAAAGTTGTACTTGTATTTGAGTATAGATATAAGTATTTATTAGTAATTGAACGTGAGTCTTTGGAGAAAAGAGAGAAAGATACAAACCAGACAGCTAACATGTTTCCCAACCAGACAGCTAACATGTTTCCCAGGGGGACAGAGAGGGAGAGAGAAGAAGAAGGAAGCACGCGCACACACGCACACACACACACACGCACGCACACACACACACTCTCACTCACACCACACACACATGTTCTCACACATCAGCTCTCTCTCACACACATATACACACACGTACCACACAAAAGAAATTATTCTAAGTAATTGATATATGTTAACTCATTTAATCCTAACAACCCCTGTGTGTTATTATTTTCCTTATTTATAGCTGGTACACAGAGAGTTTAAACAATTTGCCCAAAGCCATACAGTCTCTATGTGAGTTCATACCTAAATTTTTTTATAACAGAGTTCATGCTACACTCCACAGTCTCCATGTCATTAAAAGAATGGTATGGCAATCCATTGGTTATACGGACTCATCTTTATGATTCTCTCTAAAGATTAATAAAATTTTTTTAAGTGAATTCTGAGTTTAAAGAAAATTCAGGGCAATGGACTTGCCCAGTGTGGGGGGCAACAGAATATTTTATAAGGGTGTCTGAACCATAATCGATGACTCTAAATATGATTCCTATTTACCAGGAAATAAAAATCATACTAATGTAAGCCTATCTCCACACATAATTATGAAGCCATTTTTTTACTGCCAATAAAAGAATGGGAGTGAATTAATGGAATGTCATGAGTAAAATTTCAAGGAGAAATATTTAACTCATTCATTAAGATGCATATTATGTTTTAGAATTTTGAAAGCATGCATTTGCATATAATTAATGTTTGTTTTAAATGAGTCACACCTGTGCTTAGCTTAAACCCAGTAAAACCTCTGCTTAGTAATTTTGGTAACAGTTCCATAGTTTGAATTATCATGTTTTAAGACCTCATGTAAATTAAAATGTTCTATAAGTCAATTTTTTCAACTAATTCAGATGAACCCTCACCAATTAATATTAATATGCATTCCTGAATTGCTAGTTTCAGAGATATTTAACCCCTTCTTAACTTCGTTGGAATATTGTTATACTATTAATTATTTTATTCCTTTTTCTTATGGTAAATAATTACATTGTGCTATACTTATGACAAAACATTGTATATACACAAGATCATAATATGGTAATTTGATTTCTATTAAATCCTGTATAACATATTCCTTTTAAAACAGGAGCTAATGATAAACAAGTCTTTCCTAGTCTGATTTATTGTTCTGTATTAATGAGTTTATATACTTGCTTACTGTTCTACATGCTTAAAGCCTTCAGGACATTTGATCCTGTATAAAAGGTCCACTAAGACATTTGGTCAATGGGAAAAACTCCTTGGTGTGTGATCCTGTCCAAAACATCCATGGAGACATTTGGTCCATATTGAAACTTCTTGAAATTTGGTCCTACCAAAAATTTCATGAGCTTCTTTGGTCTTTGACAAATGGCCCTTGATATTTGGGCTGATCAAAATCACCCATGTTAGGAAATGCCCCTTGGTTCAAATAGCATATAATGCATATATCATATATTTAAATAACTTTAATTTATAGGATTAGTACATAAAATGCTATCATATTTTATTGGTCCAACAATTGTGTTGTGGCTCTATTGCCAATAATGATCCCTCTTGTTTTGGTAGACTCACTGATAATGGCAGGTAGGTCAGGATAGATGGGTCAGTGTTTGAATCTTACAGAAGAGTTGGATTTCTATTAGCAATGCACACCAAGGGAGAGTCCTACAATGAGAGGGATGCACAGAGGACAACTGGTCAAGGACGAGATCTCCTGATGTATGGCATGTTAATATGTCAATAAATTTTAAGAATCTTTGTGGCATGGATCAATGTCTTCATGGACATTTTTTGAACAAGACCAAGTTCTGCTGATCACTTAAAGATTTGCTATGGCTTTATCGAGTGAGTTCCTCACTTTCACATTTTATATTATAAAAGCAAGAGTGAGTAGACTTGTTCTCATCATTAACATGACTTTACAAATAGCGAAGATGGAGAAATAATGGTTCATGTAGGTTTATATGTGACTCTCCTGGTGTAGGATTTTGGCAAGTGGTTTCCAAAGTAAATTATTTAACATATCTAATTTAAGCAATTCAGTAAACCAACATTTTTAAAAGAAAGATAACTGCTACGTCATAAAATGATAAGCATTTTTTAAATGTCCTGTGGAACAGCTTTTTAGTTATGTGCCCCCCAAATTCACTGTCTTTTGTAATTAATTGAAATAATGGGTGATCTTCATGGAAGGCAGATATGCCCTTTCAACATCTCTTCATGTTTAATTTTTTGTTTCAATGTTATTTATAAAAGGCAAAACATATTTTATAACACATTATTATGGAAATATACATATATAATACTTAAATTTATTAACAGTTATTTGGTGCTTTTTGAATAAGATTATATGACTTTGAAGAAAAAAATAACAACAATGTATTAAGTATTTATTTTTTACACAGTCAAGTATATTTTCAAATGGAAATGTTTTAACTTAGTTTTTAACAGTTACATGCACTTTTTGAAAAAAAATAAGTTGATACCTTTCTATCATGTGTGATATTTGGGTTAAATATTGATCTATAGTTCCCTGTTTTATTTAAGGCCAAAATGATGAAGGTATAAGCTAGATATGGATTGGTGTTTGATCATCAAATGTTTATTGAATACCTACCAGGGGCACAATATTGTATTGGGCATGTTAAAATGTACATTTTGTTGTTTCAAATACCTGCCCCTGTTTCATCTAATTGATTATGCTATGTATGTCTAATATGCTGAGATTATGTAAAGAACAAATTTTGCAAGTCAAGGCTACATGCTGGAATTCATCCAGGATTGGGATAGAGCTATAGGACTTGTGCTCATAGATGTAGTATGTAGCAGGGAAGCTGAGTGTACCACATGAGGAAATGTGGCCAAGGATGAAACACTGAAGGAAACATTTAAAAAATGTGTCTAGAGATACAAGGACTGTTTCTGCCCCCACCACATTCGAACCTTGTGGCTTCTCTTCTCATAGTCCAGGCAGTTGGTCTGGTTCCCTTTCTACATGCTGTGTAGGAGAGACCACATTGAACACCTACCTGTTTGACTTCCACTAATGTGACAGTGGCTTAATGTCTTTTTTCGGACTTAACATTCCTGCAAACCGGGCCCACATGTCCACTTATCTACAGAACTGTGTTTAGCATTTTCCTCTCCAAATCTATTCCTCTCACTTCTACTAGACTTCCCCTTTCAGTTTCGTTTAACCCAGATATTTCAGAGGCCTGGACCCCCTCCTTCTTTTTCCATTCTCCAAATTTAATCAGCCATCAAGTCGTATTAGTTAAAATCCCATATTTGTCACTGTGCCAGAATCTAGAACAGTAGTTCAGTGATCGCTAACTTCTTTAGAATAAAGGATTGAATAGGAAATTGATTACATTTCTTTTTCTAGCTCTGAATTTCTTCATTTACCTTTTTCTCACCAGAGCCCAAACCAGAATGTTGAGAAACACTATGTAATTAGAATCTCCTGATCCCAGTATTAGTATCTCCTCCACATAATTCTTCACACTGTTGCCAAATGAGGTTTTGGAAATGGAAACACAATTATGCACTGATTCATAATATCACAGAACAATCTAGATTCTTTGGTGTGGTATATAACCCTGCACGTATAGGAGCCTCCAATTGACTGTCCAGCCTCCAATTGCAACTTCACCTCTTTCCTTTACAGATACCTTGGGATGTAGTCAGAGTTCTCTAAAGGTGGTGTGTGTGTGTGTGTGTGTGTGTGTGTGTGTGTGTGTGTGTGTGTGCGCTTGTCTCCTTGGACATTACTCCATGCTTACCTAGTGAACACCTATTCATTCTGCAAGGTTCAATCTTTTGCATTCCCCTCCTTTGTGAGACCTCCATTTAGGCCCTCAAATAGTGTAGATTTATGTCGTGTTCTTTATTATGAAAATTATTGTATTATAGTATAAATGACTTTTCATGTTTATATCTCTCATGTCCTAAGAAATACATTGGTGTCCCTTAAAATTTGGCATGTCTGGCCCTTGCCAGTTTGGCTCAGTGGATAGAGCGTTGGCCTGTGGACTGAAGGGTTCTAGGTTCAATTCTGGTCAAGGGCACATGCCTGGGTTGTGAGCTCGATCCCCAGTACAGGAGGCACCCAATCAGTGATTCTCTTCTCTCATCATTGATGTTTCTATATCTCTCTCCCTCTCTGAAATCAATAAAAAAAATATAAAAAATTTTTGGCATTTCTATCATCTATCATGGATTAGTAAATGTTGATTAAACTAAACAGGGATTAGTAAATGTTGAATGAAGCAATGCTATACAAGACAATGAGAGTAGAGTTCTAAATTACATTTATTTGTTATTATTAAATAATAATTGCTACTACACTGAGCACTTATTTTATGTTAAGCATTATACATATATTATTTTATTTAGTCCTTAAAATAACATCACAAGATATTGTTGTCTCTATTTTACAAATGAGGAGCTAAGACTAAAAGAAATTAAATAGTATATCTATGTATTATAATATTACATTGCAGGGATTTGAATATCTGCTATACTCCACAGTTGCAATTCTAAACCATATGCTCATGTGTGAACTATGAATTGAAGATTATGCAAAATCTATTTCTCTTATATTAAAAAATAATGTCATAATAATTGATTCCTTTTAAAAATATATTTTTATTTATTTCAGAGAGAAAGGGAGAGGGAGAGGGAGATAAAAACATCAATGATGAGAGAATCATTGATTGGCTGCCTCCTACATACCCCCTACTGGGGATCGAGGCAATGCATGCCTGTGCCCTTGACTGGAATTGAACCTGGAACCCTACAGTCCATACGCCGATGTTCTATCCACTGAGCCAAACCAACTAGGGTGTGATTCCTAATTCAAAATCATTAGTATATTGAGATATGTAATCAGACCCTTCCCCTAGGTTCCCACTTAATTTTCTCCTTTTGCTCACAAGTCATCTTCTCAGAAAGAATCTCCCCTGATAACCCTACATAAAATAGCAAACCCACCCCTAATTATGCCATTATCTATTCCCTTACCTGCTTCACTGTTCCTCATCCTGCCTCATAGCAGTAGCATCTGGCAATTTCTTGCAGTTTATTGTCTGTCTCCATGATAATGTAAGTTCTTGGCAAGCAGGGCTTTGCATTGGCCCCAGCCCTAGTGCAGGGCCTGCCACCTAGTACTCACACAATAAATATTTGACGACTGAATGAAAAACTAGTAACCATACTATATGCCAGTAGGTAATAGATGAAGCAAGTGCATTCTTTTTTTAATTTTTACAAAAATCCAACTTGACAGTATTATAAACTGAAGAGAAAATTGTTAAAATCTTTTTAATACCATATCTGATTGAAATAGAGATTTAGAGAAATTTGAAAAAAAAATAAAATAAAGGAAAGTTCTGTTCATCCTTCAGTAGAGTAATTTTAACTTTGCCAAAGGACTCAGAGCATGCTTTCTCTATGTGTAAAGATTCTCTAGGGCACTTAAAATATAATTTTATTTCTATGCATCTTTTCAAGAGGACTTTGAAATGGAACTCTAGCAACAATTGCACTCTATGGGACTCAATACCTAATTCAGTAAATGTACCCACTGAATAGGCTCTCCTTAGTATTCATTCACACTATTATAGAATTGCCAGTAAATTTGCAAAAATAAATTTCACAGTTATTGTATTTGCAGCTGGTGGCTGGCAGTGTTCATGATCCTGCTTTCTTTAATGACTGCGATTAAATCACCAAAAGCAATTCACGCTGTGGACCCTCTGCCTTCTCTCTCATGAGTAGTGTCCTTTGAAATGATTATAGCAGGAACAAATAGTAATGACCTCATATAAAGCTCTACAGAGGTGGAGATATTGTAGAAAGGTTTCTCCATGGCATTTTCTTCACCTGCTCCTCCAGCTATGCAATCTCCAAAATTATTCTTAAAACAAAATGTGTTGGAAATAGCAAAATTTATTTGTTTTATATTTAAATAATATTTTTATCTCCTGCAGTTTCTACCTGGTATTCTGATGGTAGTCAAAGAAATAAAATTACTTTATTGCCATGATATTCTGCTCTAATTTATAGCAAAATGATCTGTCTCTTTGACATTGTTAGGGTAATGGAAAATATGGCCCATGTTACCTCTTGTCCTTTAAATGTCAATTCTTTAAAAATATCTCTTTGCTATACAGAGATCCATTTTAAAATATTTATCTAGTTTTTTTTTTCTCACTCTTCAGACTTTCCTCCCTAATAACATATTTTCACCTGTATGAGAACGTTCTAGAATCAGGCACTTTTCCTAATGAAGAATAATATCTACTAAGGAAATCATGTTCCAATGCCTTTAATTTCAGTTATCAATTTGATTGATCCTGTGTGTTTTTTTCTATAAAATGCAATATATGTGAAAGGCAAAACCGTTTTTAGTTACTCCAGGGCAGAAGACAGATCAAATTATTTTATACAAACACATTATATATTAGATTATTTGATAATCAGTTGATATGAAAAATATATATTTTGTTCAACCTTACTAAGAATTCAAAGTAAATCATTCATACTATGTAAAAAGCCTAAGTAATTGGCATTCTTCAGTGTTAATGCATTAGATTACCTTTGTGATTTGTAGCTGAACATCTAGTAATACACACAAGGAGGAACCATTTTAAAAATGTGGGAATGATTGAAATGGCATCCATCATACATTAACAAATATTTATTGTGGTTTTTTTATGTATGTTAGGAGTTGGGCCTCTGCTACTCGTGTATCCTCTTCCCTAAAATTTACAGTCCTTTTGAAGGGATAAACAAGTAAATCATCAATTAACCATAACTACTGAGACTTTAGGAGTTTAGCAGTTTCATTACCTTTTATTACCATGAGCTCAATCTGCATACAAAACACCCAGATTTTCTAAGCTTCCTTTGAAGAAATATGCCCCCCAAAGTGATATTTTTTCCAGGCATTTTAGTTCCCTTGAGCACACAGTTTCCAGGCCCTTCCCATGGAGATTCTGATACAGTAGGTCTGATGGGATCTATAAGTTTAATGAGTACCCCAGGTGATACTGATCTGGGAAGTGTAAGACATAGCTTGGATATAAAGTTTCAGATATGCAAGATGAATATGTTTTAAAGGTATGCTGTACAACATAGTGCTGATAGTTAACAATACAGTAGTGTGAATTTCAAAATTGTTTAAGAAGGTAGATCACATCTTAAGTGTTCTTATCACAAAACCAACAAAACAAAACAAAGAGACACAGGAAAACACTGGGAAGTGTTGGATATGTCTACTATCTTGATTGTAGAGATGATATCACTGGTGCTGGACTATGTCCAGACTCACTGTATTCATTAAATATGTACAACTCTTTATATATCAACTGAAATTCAATAAAGCTATTTTCTTTTTTTAAAAAAAGAACTAGAGTAAACCATTGCACTTTTTCACTTTCTACTCCTTTTAAAAATATGTATATTTTTTGTCTACTTATGAAATATTTAGACATACCTAGTATAGATATAAGCACAACAAAAATCATTACTCTTGATTAAATGTTAACTTGTTATGCACTATGGAACTTAATACATCACATCAGTTTACATTGACACTAGGTAAAAGGTAAGAATAACCAGCAATCTTTAGACAGACAAAATAGAATAAGAAAGGACTCACTGCTCTGAGAGGAATTCTTCATTGCCTTCTGGATGGATAATGTTCAAAATGCTTAGGCCAGTGCAAGGGGCTTTCTTCCAGACAGAAGTGCTGACAGAGGCCATTGTTCTTTTGATGAGCCCTCTCCCTACAGAGCTGGCAGGCAGGCACCATATCTCAGTCTCCAACAACTGTGCTAACAGTGTTCACCCCACCCCACCCAATGTGGGTCCATCCAAGCCATTTCCATTGGCTTTTCTATGCAGTTGGCCTCTCTTGCCTCAGCCTGCGGACTTTTCTAAAATCTCTCAAACAAGCAGCATCTGACCTTAGTGTACCAGGTACCTCTTGCTAAGTGGCCCCAGGCCCTACCCTAGGGGCAGCCAGCCTTAGTTCACAGTGTGGCCTCTCTTGGGCACCTCTAACCCCAGCACAAGTAATAGCCATCTGTATATCACTTTGTAGCTCATTCCAGGAGGCCCTGGGCAGAACACATGTAGCAGTGACATCAGTCTGCAACTCCCAGGAAGCCCCTGAGCAGTGCACCCAGTGGACAGTTTCAGACCACATCAAAGCACCACCCAACTACCTCCATAAGCAACACACTCAAGGGGTGGACAATAATGGTCAATAGAGCTGCTTAAATAAGTTCTGCTCCATAGGGGGTGCCCCTGCATAACTGATCCTCCAAAATGAACCCTGCCAGTCCTCACAGCCTATGGACTTGTGGGTAAATCCCTCCCATTTACTTGCTAACAGCAATTAAGGCTCAACTACATCAGGAAAGGAAAAACTGAGAAAAGCAAAGTCAGTTATTACATACTTAAGAGAGGGTTTACTTTTGAAAGAGGGTTTTTAAGACAACTCATTAAAACATAAGACACAGAATTTACCAGTTTCTTGAGGTTATTTATTAGGAATACAAATGTTTATAGAAGAAGGGAAATGGATCCAAAATATTTAAAATATTGAACATTCTAAATTAAAATATTATTTCTTTTCCCAATTGAGCATCTAAGTCAACATTTTTACTTTGCTCAAGAATAGAAGTTTTTTCCTGAGGAACTAGAGACAGTTTATCTAATGTTTAGCTGTTCTGAGGAGAGGATATCAAATGCAAAGAATTAGAAAATATATAAAGGATAACTATAACATTTACCAAAATAACCAGTACTGTTTCCCAGTGTAGAAAGTTAGAATGTTACACTTATGAGGTGCTTAAAGCCTTGTAATAGTTCATTTGGGCTAGAGAAAAGCACCAGAATTTTCACTGACTTCAGAAATTTCTCTGCCAGATCAAAGAAAAAAAAATGACTACTTTATTAGTGGAAGATGTGAAACATATCCATGACTTCACAGAATCAAATTACATATAAATGTTACTCATTTGCTATAATCAAATGGTGTTTATTGCCTTCCTGCTTTTATTCAAGGTATTCGACACTTATATTAATACTTAAAATTTTTTAATTGTATAATGGATCCCAGGTGAAGAATTAGGAAGAAAATTCCACTTGATTGATTCTAAGATTTGATTTAGTTGTAATTTGCATCTATTTTAAATGCAATTATAAAATATGAAATATGTTTCCTGTGGATTTCACTGCATGTGTGTGAAGATATATGCATTGATGGAGGAGAGGGGTGATTGGAAGGAAATTTTTAGAAGGGACTCTAACAAATTTAGGATCCAGCATTTCTAACATTAGCTTATCTTTAAAAGCCCTATAATGAACATTTCTACTCCTGTGAGCATCATTATTTCAAATGATAACAAGAAATGAAGTTTTGCCCTGGCTGGTGTGGCTCAGTTGGCTGATTGTCATCCCATGCACCAAGAAGTTGCTGGTTTGATTCCCAGTCAAGGCATATGCCCAGGTTAAGAGCTGGATCCCCAGTAGGGGGCATGCAAGAGGCAGCCGATTGATGTTTCTCTCTCATTGATGTTTCTCTTTCTCCCTCTCACTTCCTCTCTATCTTAAATCAATAAATACATATGTTTTAAAGAAATAGAAGTTTTGCCCTAACCGGTTTGGCTCAGTAGGTAGAGCGTTGGCCTGTGGACTGAAAGGTCCCAGGTTCGATTCTGGCCAAGGGCATGTACCTTGGTTGCGGGCACATCCCCAGTGGGGAGTGTGCAGAAGGTGGCTGATAGATGTTTCTCTCTCATCGATGTTTCTAACTCTCTATCCCTCTCCATTTCTCTCTGTGAAAAATCAATAAAATATATTTTTTAAAAGAAATAGAAGTTTTATGATGAAATTATGATAGCCTTTTTTTTTCAAGATTTTTAAAAATTGATTTTGAGAGAGAGAGGTGGGGGAAGGAGAGAGAGAGAAACATTGATTGGCTTCTTCCTGCACTCCCTCTACCAAAAACGGAGCCCACAACCTAGGCATGCGTCCTGACCAGGAATGCAACCAGCAACTTTCGGTGCACAAGATGGTGCCCAACCACTGAACCACACCAGCCAGGGCTGATTGCTTTCTCACTGTATAGCTAAAAGAATTTTAAAATGAAGTTAACGATATAGTGATCTTGATCAGAGAAAATTCTCAAAATGACAAGCACAAATACTCTGAGAGATTTATTAAGATAGTAACCTCAGTTCAAAGTCCATGTTTTATTCATAGTTGTTTTTACACAGACTCCTCTGGGCCATATCTTCTTCAGTTACTTATTTTATTCACTCATAGTGTTAGACATTTTAAAAGTGCACCCCATACCGAGTCTTTTCATGCTGAAAACTTATACCACACAGCCTTGGAGAGTTTATTGGTTTTCTGTTATAATCCAGTTATTGTCTGTTTAAAGTGGGAGAAAAGATACTTTTGCTCTTTCAAAGTTGGTTTATATATATTCTATGACTAGCATCTCAGGTAAGCTGTGCTAGGATAGAATTACCCTGTAGCAAATAATCCCCTGACTCTCTGATTCTTTTCTTTATTGATTAAGGTATTACATGTGTCCTCACCCCCCATAACCCCCCTACTCCCCCCACTAATGCCCTCACCCCCCTGGTATCTGAGTCCATTGGTTAGGCTTATATGCATGCATGCAAGTCCTTTGGTTGATCTCTCCCCCTTACTTCTACCCTCCCCTACCTTCCCTCTGAGGTTTGACAGTCTGATTAATGCTTCTCTGTCTCTGGATCTCTTTTTGTTCATCAGTTTATGTCGTTCATTATATCCCACAAATGAGTGAGATCATGTGATATTTATCTTTCTCTAACTAGCTTATTTCACTTAGCATAATGCTCTCCAGTTCCATCAACATTTTAATGATGTTGATTCTACCAATCCATTTGCTGCTGCAAATGGTAAGAATTCCTTCTTTTTTACAGCAGCATAGTATTCCAATTTGTAGATGTACCACAGTTTTCTAATCCACTCGTCTGCTGATGGGCACTTAGGCTGTTTCCAAATCTTAGATATGGTAAATTGTGCTGCTATGAACATAGGGGTGCATATATCCTTTCTGATTGGTGTTTCTAGTTTCTTGGGGTATATTCCTAAAAGTGGGATCACTGGGTCAAATGGGAGTTCCATTTTTAGTTTTTTAAGGAAACTCTATACTGTTCTCCACAGTGGCTGCACCAGTCTGCATTTCCACCAGCAGTGCATGAGGGTTCCTTTTTCTCCACATCTTCGCCACTTGTCATTTGTTAATTTGTTGATGATAGCCATTCTGACAGGTGTGAGATGGTACCTCATTGTCGTTTTGATTTGCATTTCTCGTATAATTAGTGACTTTGAGCATGTTTTCATAAGTCTCTTGGCCTTCCTTATGTCCTCTTTCAAAAAGTATCTATTTAGGCCCATTGCCCATTTTTGGTGGGTTGTTTATCTTCCTTTTGTTAAGTTGTATGAGTTCCCTGTAAATGTTGGAGATTAAACCCTTATTGGTGATAACATTTGCAAATATGTTTTCCCATGCAGTGGGCTTTCTAGTTTTTTTGATGATGGTATCTTTTGCTGTGCAGAAGCATTTTATTTTGATGAAATCCCCATTTGTTTATTTTCTCTTTAGTTTCCATTGTCCTAGGAGCTGTATTGGTGAAGATATTGCTTCAGCATTGTCTGAGATTTTGCTGCCTGTGGATTCCTCTAGTATTTTTATGGTTTCCCATCTTACGTTTAAGTTCTTTATCCATTTTGAGTTTATTTTGGGGTGTGGTGTAAGTTGGTGGTCTAGTTTCATTTTTTTGCATGTATCTGTCCAATTTTCCCAGCACCATTTATTGAAGAGACTGTCTTGACTCCATTGTATGTTCTTGCTTCCTTTGTCGAATATTAATTGAGCATAATGGTTTGGGTCGGTTTCTGGGTTCTCTATTCTATTCCATTGGTCTGTATGTCTGTTCTTGTGCCAATACCAGACAGTTTTGAGAACAGTGGCTTTGTAATTCAACTTGATATCTGGTATTGAGATCCCTCCTACTTTGTTCTTCTTTCTCAGGATTGATGCAGCTATTTGGGGTCTTTTTTTTATTCCATATGAATTTTTGGAGAGTTCATTCTAGGTCTGTGAAATATTCCATTGGTATTTTAATGGGGAGTGCATTGAATCTACAGATTGCTTTGGGTAGTATGGACATTTTAATGATGTTGATTCTACCAATCCATGAACATGGTATGTTCTTCCATCTGTTTATGTTTTCCTCTATCTCTTTTTTCAGTGTCCTGTAGTTTTCTGAGTACAGGTCTTTTACCCTCTTAGTTAAATTTATTCCTAGATATCTTAATGTTTTTGGTGAAATGGTAAATGGGATTATTTTTTTAATCTCTCTTTCTGTAAATTCCCTACTGGTGTATAAAAATGCCGAGAATTTTTGGCGTTAATTTTGTATCCTGCTACATTGCCAAATTCATTAATTAAGTCTAATAATTTTTTTTTGATGGAGACTTTTCTATGTACAGTAACTCTTTGATTCTTTTGGGCCCTAAAATCAAGGTTTTATGGACAAACATATGGAAGATTCTTATTCTGGGTCTAGGGAGAAAATGATTTTCTATTTTCTCTCTCCACAACACTGTATACCAGTAATGTACATATAGTTCCTAGCAGAAAATTGGATATATAACTTGTCCTCAATAAATATGTATTAATTGGGTCTAGAAATACTTAGTTAATTGCCAAATTTCACATGACATTTGATGATGAAATTGTTTCTTTGAATTTCATGTTCTAAGTGCTTTCGGTATCACTTTATTTTCGTTCTGTTTAGTTTCAAACAAACATCAACATGACTTAGGTTAAACAAATGAAATTGTTTGATCTACTTTGAATATTATTTGTTATTACTTTTTCACCATATGTTCATTTTTCTAATTTTAAGATATGAGTACCATCATATTATGTCTAAGTCGGAAAATGGAAGTCTTATATGTTAATTTAATTTAAAGGAAAAAACTTAAAGATGTTGTGCATCAAGCATATCAAGCTCGCGGCCCGTGGGCCGCATGCCTCATTTATTTGGCCTGTGTTAGCCTTTGAGTTTGACATGCTTGCTCTGCATAGCCAACAAAGTCCCCGGAGTTCACTACCTAGCTGTTATAAATAATTACTATGAGTTGTGACAATAATGGAGACAATTCTATGAACTATAGGAATGTGAAAGCTGGTATACTTTACTAGTATATTTCAGAGACTCAGGTGTCTTATTTCTGTAGAACAAATCTCATTAAATTATTTTCCTTCTTGACAGAATCTGATGGCTTCCTTTATGTTAATTAGAGGTAATTTGGTATTGGTGGTATGGCCCATGAGGCCATATAGCATTTTACTCTACTTCACTTTCTGCCATCCCACCAATAGACCCGATGCTCCTTCCAAACCGAATTTCCCAAATATACCGTATTTTCCCCTAACTTCTTGTCTTTGCAAATGCTATTGCTTTTACCTAAAATGCCATCCCTTATTTCCTTTCCTTAGCAAATTCGTATTTATTTTTTCCCATCTAACCTAAAGATTCCCTTCTTTTTAGAGCCTCTTTACATTCCTCAGAGAGAGTCAGTTTCTCTCTCCTCTTGTCACTTTGTTTAATGAATTTATTCAGTGTTTTAGATGGTTAAGTATATCTTGGCTTTGTTATTTATTTGTTGTGTGTTGTTTTGTTTTAATTTAGAATTTTGCGAAAGACTTTCTCTCCCTCCAGAAATATTGTTTTATCAGACATTGTTTATCTCTCTGCTTACAGAATATATTTGGAAACAGACATAGGCCTAATGGTTGAATGGGAATAGATAATTCTGAATCCTGTAAAAACAGAAACCGGGTAGACCAATATACTTAAATTCTCCAACCTTTCAAGAATTGAAGAGAAAAATGGAATTAAACTTTATATTCTTCACTGTCAAATTCTAATCTTGAAATTTAGTATATAAATATCAGTAAGGTTTTGACTAGGAAAAAAATGAGACCAAATTTTTAGTCATTATACTGTCCTCTAAATTGGTAAGCTTAGATTTCTTGTTAGTAAAAATCAAGAATTCTAAAGGACTCAGTAACCCAGATTTCAGTCCAATCTAGGAAAATGTAAGACCCAATAATATAGTTTAAGGACAAATTAACATATGTAACCCAGGGTAATAATCTCTACCAAGCATTGAGAGAACATACTCTCTATTATATCACCATGCTGCTCTGTACCTTAAACCCCAGGAAAGGAAGATTGAGCATGTGGCACTGAGAACCACACCAAAGAGAAAAAGGAGGCCTGTCAGCTGAAACAACTGTTCTTTGGAACACAGGGACCAGGCTATTTAAAGAAAGTTCATGGGTTTCTGTCCTTTCTTTGGAGCAATCTCTGGTCAGGACTTTCCTCTGTCTCTTGAAGCTTGCAGGTCCTTCAACAGCTCCCTGCTTCCCTTATTTTATCCACCTTTACTCCCAATGTTTTGGTCCCTTAGCTTCAGCAATAACGGTTTCTTGTGCACATGCTTTAATTTCCTCAGTTAATGCTTGAGACCAAGCTTGACTGGACTCTTGCTGAACTTTTCCCACAGCAGTAACACTGAGCTCTGCTTAGGCTTTCCCTCCATTACTTAAATAAAAACAACACACATACATTTGTATGCATAAGTATACAGATATACACACGTGTATGTATACGTGTGGGTATGAAGCTCCCATTTAGAAATTGGACTTACGGATGTTGATGAATTTTGTAAGCTGTATTACATGAATTTGTTGGTATTCAAAAAATAGCCCTACTTCTAGCTTGAATACAATTCATAAATTATAAATTATAGACTTCTCAGATTTAGAGAATGTATAAAGTAAGATGCTCATATCACTAGCAATAAAATAAGCAGAGGAGAGTAAAGCCACTGTTTCAAGGCTAAATACAATAATAAAGCCATGATGATAGGAAGCCTCTTCTTCACCCTCAGTGATGATAACTATGAAGGCACAGATGTGGCTACATTCACCCTAGGGTTATAAAAATGAAGCCAGCATCAGTAAACAGGTCTTTAAGAATGATGATAATGGTAGGAAATTAGTATCAAATACCTACTGCAAGCTCCAAAGTCAGTGAGAGATTTAGTTATCATCTTTGACGATATAAATAGACAAAAACAATGAGAAAATGAGGAGCGAGAATCAGCCACATCCAATGCCAAAGGAGCCCTTTTCTAGCTGTGACAGAATCAGTTACCTACCTCAGGGACTTGTAAAAAGGGGACATGGTGGTGGGCAGGTTTCCCAAATTACAGTGGGGAGAACTCTGAGCCAACAACCACTGCTTTGTGACACCCCTCCTCCCCACCCGAGAGCCTAAAACCTCAGCTTTATATACATGTTACATCTCCTATTCACCTGTGTCCAGAATTTCTCCCCTATTTGTTAAAATTAGTTATATTTTGAGTTATATCCCATACCAAAAAGAAGGAAAACTACATATTTGTTTTCTTCTATATGTTTTAGAATTGATTTTGCTGATAATTTCTTATGCATTGTGAATTTAATCGTATTGGCTTACATTTCCTGACATTTGGAAAGCTAGTAGGTACTTAGAAAGAATAAAGGATACAGTCTTGAATAGTTTATCACTATTTCTTTTTTTCTATTACTTTTAAAATTGCATTTTCAACCACAGATATCTTCTCTTATTTTATATATTGGTTTATTTATTATAATTCCCCTTTTGATGTTTCTAAGTTGTAATGGCTATCTGTGAAAGTAGATGTTTCCTCATATCTTGTGTCTTTAAAATGTCTGAAAAAAATAGTACAACTGCTTTGAATTCTCTGTTTCCTAATAACAATCTCATTTTTACACTTTTATTGTTACCTTATTTCTTTGTTATTAGTAGATAACTACGGTCAGAAAAATCTTTTCATTCCTGTATGCTATTCTATTATTTTTCATGTCTTTTCTATAATTTTCCACCTTCCTTTCTCTTCTTTATTTCCTTCTTTCTTTCTTTTCTTCTAGAAATATTAGCGACTTGCCTGATATAAGCAAGGACCTCTCTTAAGTGTTAAAGACATGAAGCTATGTAAGATGTGTTTTCTGTTCTTTAAAGTATCTTCTGTGGATGAATTCAGAGACAAGTTTTTCAAGGCCCAGAAAACCCCTGATAATGGGTTAGATGTTGATTTGGGTATGTGACCTGTTCCTTCCATACCAAACTAATTGTGTTCACTTTCCTCTTTACTCGTTTGCCCAAACTAAAATCAACAGTTCAAATTACCTGTCCCTTAAATGAGAAGATATTTATTACTTAAAACTCATGAGACATGTGTTACAACCAGAAGCCCATCTATCAACCAAGACAAGCATCCCAGATGCTCCTGCTCTATATGATCAGCCTGGCATCTAAATTATAACAAAATCTGAGAACGGGCACGAAACCACACGTATGGCATGGAGGTGAGCAATAATAAATTACCGAGGACCTAGTAAGTACCAGGCAGAGCTCTAAAACCCTGAATCTATCTGATCCAGTTAATTGTCTTAACAATCTTGTAAGGCAAAGGCATGGAGAGGTTAAGTGACGTATCCAAGTTCATACAGAGTAAGTGGCATTGTCAGACTTTGAACCAAGCACTTGACCACTGCTTTATACTGTTCCTAACCTTGGGAGTTGGATGAAAGAAGTGAAAGAATTCTAGACAGCTTCCAGATTTTTTATTTTATTTTTGCTTGGGCGACATAGTGTCATTAATGAAGGTAGAAAAAATTAGGAGGAAGGAATTTGGAGGGAAGAGAAATATGATCTTATAAATGCTGAGAATGCCGTTCCTGAGGGATATTCAAATGGAAGTAGCTAGAAACAGTGAGAAATAAAGGTTTGAAGCTCAGGGCCAGTAGCCTGGGGATAAGATTGTGGAAGCCATCAGTAAAATGGTGTTTTGGGAGTTGAGGGGAGAGGTTACAAGGGAGTGTATACAGAAAAAGAAGATAATACTGTTTGGATAAAGCCATGAGGAACACTACCATACACAAACAAGGTAAATGAAGAAAATCACAGAAAAGAAAGGTAGCGGTTTAAAAAGTAAAAGAGAAAAAAACAAAGTTTGCATCATAGCAACGAAAACTTCATCTTATGGTACAGTCTTTCCCCTGAAACTTGCATGAGGAATGATCTTTAAGAATGACTTCATTATTTAGTATACTATGTATGCAGTGTTAACCACAAGCCACAGAGAAGCATATTAACTTTTAAATTTATGATCTCATAACAGTATCAGAGGCCACAGAGCTTACATTTAATTATACCCTCCCCTGAGTAAAAAGGAAAATGTTTCTCCCATTCTTCAGGTCACGTGGTGTTATTGATTGTTCTCATAGAATTTTTAAAGTTCTTGCCTTAATTTTATGTTCCATATTTCCTCAAGTTTCCTTGTCATCTTTCTTCTTCCCCTGAATGTTTTTTTCCTAGTTTATCTACAGCTTCTAAAACATTTTACTCACCTAGTAAAATCATGTATTTCTCCATGTGGAGAATTCATCTTTACTCTACACTTAGAGTCAGGTCATAGGTATGTTATTAGCCAGGAACACAGCACAGCACAGTGGAGATTCAGGCACTAGCTTAACTCTGGTGAATTCTTTTACACTTCTCTGAATAGGCTATTCCATTTATTACAAACCCCAAATGGTGTAAGTTCTAGAAATATAGTTTAAAAGAAAACAAGAATGGCATTTATAAATCACATAGGGTATATTTTTGTGTAGTCCTCAAGTGTTTTGAAATTTAAACTGCTTATAGACAATGATTTGGTGCTACTTAACATATTGGAAACCTCGGAATTATTCGTGTTAACTCAGCTATCTTCTTTGTACCGTATTTCCTCATCCCCAGCTCCCAGTTTCCATATCAAATGCCTTGTTGTCTAATGAGTAGGAGTGACTAATAGGTAGACTTCACTGTGAGGCACTGATAAAAAAGAGAATGCTTACACATTTTTTAATATGTAGTAATTAGTCTTAAATAGCTCAAGTTGTTCAGCTAGTTCCCAAATTTATTCAGAGCTAATTACTACATAATTTCTCCTGTCCATTCACATACACACACCCTGCCAACCAGGGTCCAACCAATGGACACAGACACCAGGGGGGTGATAATGAGTGGGGGGAGGGGCAATGGGGGATAAGGACACATATGTAATACCTTAATCCAGTGGTTCTCAACCTTCCTGATGCCAGAACCCTTTAATACAGTTCCTCATGTTGTGGTGACCCCCAACCATAAAATTATTTTCATTGCTACTTCATAACTGTAATGTTGCTACTGTTATGAATCGTAATGTAAATATCTGATATGCAGGATGTATTTAGGTGACCCCTGTGAAAGGGTCGTTCGACCCCCAAAGGGTCGCGACCCACAGATTGAGAACCACTGCCTGAATCAATACATGGTCCAGTTGAGATACTGTCTTTAGTACCATTAACATTTTATTTAATTAAAGAATATATCCCTTCCTGGTAAAAGGAAAGTTTGCATACTTCACACAAGCAACCAACTAAAGAGTTCCATTGGTTTTCTCTACGTGAGACTTACCATAGTTCTCGTGTTCTTAAGGGCTGAATAGCTCTGGTGTTTGAAAAGATTCCTCTCGTGTGAATGGCTGCCATGTTTTGATCACCATGATCTTAACACTATGAATTTGATCAAAAGGAGTTAAATATTTTATTAGAGTCAAATTAATTGCTCCTAGTGTTGCCCCAGATTGTTTTCTTTACAGATGTGCTGTTAATCACTACCATGGTTCAATTTGACAGCAAGTAATTTTATTATAAAATGATTATATTTAAAAATCTGAATGTTATTGTGGCATGAGAGGAACATAGGCATATAGAGTATTGGAAAATGTTATTTTATTAGCCTGTAATCTGAGAGTGACTATATTCTTTTTTTTCAATGGTATGATTAATCCCAGCCCAAGTAAGTATAATTTTTCAGAATAGGAAAAACTCTCTAGGAAAGCCAAATACCATTTTGGAACAAGTAGTCTAGCTTTTTGCATTCATAGTTCACAGGAAATGTGAATTCAGAGAAGTACACAAATAACTATAAAGTTGTCAGAAAATAAATGAGAAGGTAGATACTATTTTAATAATTCCCATGATATCTCTTTGGTTTTATACTTCCCATAAGTGTTGAACATACATATACATATATCTGGTAAATTTGGTTAGATTATTTTATTGAACTTTAGTTTTCTTTATTTCTGGGATGTAAAAGAAATTATTTCATTGGATCAGCTTTATTTCCATCTGTTCCTTATGTGTCGAGAAACTAGAAAACTAGCAAAATATAACAGACGGGTACATATCTTCTGGCAATAACATTTTTCTGTCAAAGAATTGCTTGTTTCCTAAAAGAATACAATTTGACTAAATGTCAGAAGAATTCTTTCTCTTTAAAACAACTTACTTTTTGTTTGACAAGAACTGATCGTTTAATTTCCTGTATTGAGAATAAGAGCACTCTTACTTCAATAAAAGCATATTTCATTTCAGTCTGGCTGTGTGTGTGTGACACAAAACAAAATTGGTGCATTCATGCAATATTTTACCCATCTCTGGTATCATTTTACAACAAAATAACCAAAGTGCTTGCTTGAATGTTTCTAACAGGTTATTTTGTGCTGCCACTTCCAGGGAAGAAACATTAGCTTCATTATTGTTCCTTAACAATGATGAGATCATGCGAATAATAATATCAGGTGGCATCAATTTCTAAACTTCTCAGCAGCTATCATCAGTATGATGGAGAGGAAAAGATTATTTTTTAAGCACTCTAACACACACTTGTATCCATTACATTTCATATATTGAGAACCCTATATGATTGTTTGATTTATAAATGGTAAACTTATTAGGAAGAAAATTGTCCAATTAGATTATGTGGAGTGTTGATCTGAATTTTTCAAATCATATATATATATATATATATATATATATATATATATATATGATTTTTTCTTTAAACCACTAACAAAATAGAATCAATGTTGATTTAACCCCTGCCCATTGGATTCTTGGACATTACAGGGTGTTCTCTTTTCAGATTTCCTGAAAAATACAAATGGTAGAAGAGCTAGGGTTTATGGTGTTTTCTATAATGCTGCTGAAACTTAGCTGATAGATGCACACTCCTGCCCAATTCATCTTGTGACAGATGCCAGAATTAGCAAGATGGCTGCTTGGCTTTAGGTTTGCCATCTGTTGTAAAGCTAATTGGTCTTGCTGTTTTACTCAATGAACCAAAAGAATTCTAGAATTTTCTGGGACTCACAGGAATTGGAGACAACTCATCCCGATTACATCTTTATTCATTCGTCCAACAAGCACTTATTGAATTCATACTGTGTATCTGTCCAGGTTTGTAATTAGAAGGAAACAGTGACAAATAAAAGAAACAACGTTTATCCTCTGGTAGAACTCAAATTCTGTGGAAAAAGATACAATAAAAAAATAAATTCTGATATAATTAATGTGATTAAAAGCTGTAAAGGAAAATAAAGTTAGACAAATGGATGAAATGACATGGGATAGTTTGAGAAGGATATGTTTTAATTATTCTTTGAATGTTTGGTAAAATTCACCTGGGAAGCCATCTGGTCCAGGACTTTTGTTTGCTGGGATTTTTTGAATTACTGCTTCAATTTCATTAGTTGCAATTGGTCTATTCCGGTATTCCTTATTCAGTTTTGGAAGATTGTGTGTTTCCAGGAATTTATCCATTTCACCCAGGTTGTCCAATTTGTTGGCAGGTAGTTTTTCATACTATTTTCTTACAATTATTTGTATTTCTGTGATGTAAGTTGTTACTTTGCCTCTCTCATTTCTGATTTTATTTCATTGGGTCCTCTTTTTTTTTTCTTGATGAGTCTGGTTAAAGGTTTGTCAATCTCGTTTATCTTTTCAAAGAACCAGCTCTTTATTGTTTATTTTTTTAGACTTTATGCCATTTATTGCCACTCTGATCTTTATTATTCCATTTTTTTGTACTTTGGGCTTTTTTGTTGTTTTTCTAGTTCTTTTAGGTGTAGAGTTAGATTTTTCTTGCTTCTTGGAGTAGGCCTAAAATGCTATAAACTTTCCTCTCAGGATTGCTTTCACTGTGTACTATAGATATGGGGTTGTTGTGTGTTCATTTTCATTTGTTTCCAATTAATTTTTTATTTTCTCTTTGATCTAATTGTTTACCCTTTCATTATTAATAGCATGCTATTTAGCCTCCATACGTTTGAATGTTTTTTAGGTTTTTTTGTAATTGATTTCTAGTTTCATGACATTGTGATTCAAGAAGATGCTTGATATGATTTCTATCTTCTTAATTTACTAAGACTTACTTTGTGTCCTAACATGGGTTTATTGTTGAGAATGTTCTATGTGCACTTTAGAAGAAGTGTATTCTGTTACTTTGGGATGAAATATTCTGTAAATATCAATTAAACTCATTCAATCCAATGTGTCATTTAAGGTTGCTGTTACCTTGTTAATTTTTTTGTCTGGAAGATCTGTCCATTGGTGACAGTGAGGTGTTAAAATCCGCTACTATGATTGTATTTCTCTCTCTCTCTCTCTCTTAAAGTCCATTGAGATTTTATTTATATATTTAGGTGTGCCTATGTTTGGTGCATATATTTTTACAAGGGTTATATCCTCTTGTTAGATCAATCCCTTTAGTTATTCAGTGACCATCTTTGCCTCCAGGTATGGCCTTTGGTCTGAAGTCTATTTTGTCAGATGCAAGTATTGCTATCCCAGGTTTTTTTCTCTTTTCCATTTGCATGGAATATTTTTGCTTAATTTAGAGCACAGGACAATTGATTTAAAAATCTTTCAAGTGCCGGGGGAGGAACCATGATGGCGGCATAGGTAAACACCTGAACTTGCTGCCTCGCACAACCACATCAAAACTACAACTAAAAGACAAAACGGATATCATCCAGAACCATGGGAAGGCTGGCTGAGTGGAAGTTTGACAACTACAGGGAAAGAAAAAAAGCGCATCCAGACTGGTAGGAGGAACGAAGGTGCAAAAGTGCAGAGGTACGGAGGTGCGCAAAAACGGGCTGGCAACTGGGTACGCTGTGGTCTTTTTCAATCGGGAGGGAGATACAAGCTCCTGACTGCTCTGAACTCCAGTTCCGGGCGAGACTCTGGGGACCCAGACTCATTCGGGGAGAAACTGGACTGTCTGGCATCAGGCAGGAACACGAGGGCGGCTTTCTCTCAGAGGTGCTCGCAGCAATCATTGTTCATGCACGGGGCCATGGGACACAGAGACCCAAGGACCTCTCCAAGGCAGGCTGAGGGGCAACCATTGCTGTTTGCTCCACCCTGGTGATTCCCTGAGATCCCGCCCCACCCAATTTACAACCCCACCCAAGGTGTGCACAGAGGCTTTTGCATATGAATGGCCTGGCCTTTTACAATCTAAAACCTAACAAACTGCAGCTGGGTCAGAGAGCCCCAGAGCTTCCAAAAGAAGGCCTAAGGCTCAAAAGCAGCCTGCATTATTTCACAGATGCACCTCATCTGGGCACCTCCAAACCCCAAACAAAGAGGAAGAATCTGCAGATCTCTCTGTAACTCCTGCTGGGTGGCCTCAAGCAGTGGCTGACTTTGCACCTCCTTGGAGATCCAAGAGCCAATTGTACCCAGTGGTCAGAGTGAGACCATACCAAAATACAACTCTTCAGATCCGCAAGAGACACACTCAGGGGGCAGACTCAGTGGGCACCAAAGCCCCACTGAAGCAAATCCTATAAAGGTGTTTCCAGCACAGCAATTCTCCTATTGTAGACACAACTGGTCCTCCCAGCCAATTGGTCTGGAGGTCAATTCCTCCCAGTGATACCAATAGCAATCAAGGCTTAACTACAACAAGACTGTGCACACAGCCCACAAAGGGGTGCACCAAGAGTGTCCACCTCAGGTAATTAGGGAGGCTGACCCACTGGGCCCTATAGGACACCTAACATACAAAGCCACTCTATCAACACAGGGAAGCAGCCAAAATAAGGAGACAAAGAAACATGTCACAAATGAAAGAAATGGAAGAAAGCAAACTACTGGATGTAGAGTTCAAAACCATGGTTATAAGGTTACTTAAGAATCTTTTAGAAACCTCTGAGAAATTTAGTGAGACCCTCAAAATATGAAAAAGGACCAATTAGAAATAAAGTATACACTGACTGAAATAAAGAATAATATACAGAGATCCAACAGCAGACTAGAGGATCCCAAGAATCAAGACAAAGATTTGAAATACGAAGAAGCAAAAAACACCCAACTGGAAAAGCAAAAAGAATCCAAAAATATGAAGATAGCGTAAGGAGCCTCTGGGACAAGTTCAAGCATACCAGCATCTGAATTACGGGGGTGCCAGAAGAAGAGAGAGAGCAAGATATTGAAAACCTATTTGAAGAAATAATGACAGAAAACTTCCCCTACCTGGTGAAAGAAATAGACCTACAAGTCCAGGAAGCGCAGAACCCCAAACAAAAGGAATCCAAAAAGGACCACCCAAGACACATCATAATTAAAATGCTAATTGCAAAAGACAAAGAGAGAATCTTAAAAGCAGCAAGAGAAAAACAGTTAGTTACCTACAAGGGAGTACCCATACAACTGTCAGGTGATTTCTCAACAGAAACTATGCAGGCCAGAAGGGAGTGGCAAGAAATATTCAAAGTGATGAATAGCAAGAACCTACAACCAAGATTACTCTCCCCAGCAAAACTATCATTTAGAATTGAAGGTCAGATAAAGAGCTTCACAGATAAGAAAAAGCTAAAGGAGTTCATCACCGCCAAACCAGTATTATATGAAATGCTGAAGGGTATTCTTTAAGAAGAGGAAGAAGAAGAAAAAGGTAAAGACAAAAATTATGAAAAACAAAGTGACAACATATACATATCTATCAACAAGTGTATCCAAAAATCAAGTTAATAAAAAATCTGATGAACAGAATAAACTGGTGAAATAATAGAATCAGGGGCATAGAAAGGGAGTAGACTGACACTTCTCGGGGGAAGGGGGTTTGGGGGTTGCGGGAAGAGACTGGACAAAAATCGAACACCTATGAATGAGGACAATGGGGGGGAAGGGGTGGGGCATGGGGGATGGGAACTGGGTGGAGGGGAGCTATGGGGAGTAAAAAGAAGAACAACTGTAATAATCTGAACAATAAAGGTTTATTTTTTAAAAATCTTTCAAGTGCCCAATACTTATATAATTTGGTATGTTCACTCATAATTCATTATGCATAAGCATTTTAGGAGGGTTATAAAGTCACTTCATTTCACTTAATTCAAACGAAATAATTTATTTACTTTGAACATCTTTTTTTTTTCTCAAAAAAGCTATTAACCTTTAACTCAATAATACAGAAATTTCCATACTACTGTTTCTAATAATGAAACCAAGTGAATCGAGTTGATGACACTCTTTAAGCCTTTTGGAATATGAAGATCTTTAGTGCAAATGCTGCTTTGAGTTGAATAGCAGGCTGTTGGAATCTTTGCCTTCATTTTTCATCTAAATTGCCTAGATGCATTTCCTAGAACTGATAAATTGTCAAGGGAATCATGAGACGTAGACCTTGAGGCTAATTTATAGCACTGCTGTCTTCTGTACTAAGTAAAGCCACTTTCCTTTTTTTAGGACACTACATAAATGTTTTGTAAAACAACTCTGGTTAGTATGTGTCTGATTTTGAGTTCTTTAATATTACAATCTTGAGGACAAGTTTAGTTAAAAGATGAAATTCTTGGAAAAGCCAGATACAATTCAGGCAGTTTTCTATTCACTTAACACCTCTGCTACAAAATTGTGGAGATTTTTGTCACTTGAGTTAAAAAATATTAGCCAATAGTATAAGTAGTGAAAGATGTAATGACTTAAATAGTAAATAATGCAGAGATAAAGTATAATATGTGACCTTTACCCAACATATTTTCTTTCTATTACCTCTCATTTTGGACATTTGAGTTCAGAATATTTTCTAAAATATTCCAATGGATTTACTTATATTTTTAAGGTTCATGTTTATATGCTTATGATCTTTAATCAATCTATTTTTTTTATTTAAACTGATTTTGTAAAACATTTACATTTTTATGACTTATGAGTAAAATTAGTTTCTTATGAATTGTGTTATCATCAATCATCTTTATAAATGTACTGTAGACATGTTTTACAAATAAAAGGGTAGTTGTACACATACTTGAAGACTCCAATTAATTCCCCTTCAGAAATGCTATTTTTTTAATCCTAGACTCAATATTTTTTCCTGTTTTAAGGTAAAAGGTTTTTTCTTTTTTAATTGTTTAGCTACTCTTTTCCTACAATTTGGCCGAAAATTTGCTTGAAAACTAAAAGTAGTGTGTTTTAGTAATGGTTTTATATCCTTATTTTTCCATTTGCTGGCAATGTAACTTTGTAAAATCACTTAACCTCCTTGAGGCTCTGTTTTCTATAAAGTGAGAGTGATAATCAGGAGACATTACCTATGAAAAGTGATTCGAAATTCTAAAGTGCACTACAAATGTTAGTTACATTTTTATGGGCAAGTCCAATGGAAAAATAGTTATTATATTGCATAAATGAAAGAAGAAACAAGGCAGGGGTTAAGGGCTAGGAGAAGGACGGGCCTGTGAACAAAGACCCATACAGGACCAGTTGATTAGTCTCTATTAATGGATAATGGCCACTTACTGTGATATAGCCATTCACAAAGCATGTTTTCTTTTTCCAAATGAATTAAAGATGTGAAACAGGATATATTTATGTATATCAGCGGATCTCAAACTTTAGCATTATAGAATCATCAGGCAGGCTTGTTAAAACATCAATAGCTGAACCTCATATTTAGAATTTCTGATTCAGTATGTCAGAATGGAGGTGAGAAATTACATTTCTAGAAAGTTCTCTGATGAACTTGAAGCTACTGGTGAAGGAACCACATTTTGAGAATAACTGATCTAGACTACAAATAAAAAGAATGTTAGAAAAATTCAGTTGGTCACTTAGTAAAAACGTGGCTGGCATTTACTTTGCTTAAAAGAGACTTTATTTTGGATTAGATGATAGGATAGCGATTACTGATTGGGCCCTTCAAATACAAGAATCACCATGTAATTTACCATTAGAAACATGTAATTTAGAGTTCAAAGGAAATTTAGAGCTGATCTTCATCATTTTCCAAATGAGAAGATGGGAGCCAAGAGGAGATAAGTGGCAAATAATTACTGAAAAAATTATACAATTATAAAAGTCACACAGAGAGTTCCTGATAAAATGGGGCTATAATCATCTAGGCAGTGCTCATGCTACTCCACATGTGGCCTCTAGACAATATATTCCTCTTACTCAAGCGGGCAAAGAAATAGAAGAAACATGAACCAAAGAGGTTTATGGTCACCTAGATATTTGTGGGGAGATGGACATTATGGGGATTTCTCATGACAGTCAGTCAGTCAATCATGTGGCCTCTAAGAAATTAAGATGCTGATTACATCCATGAATTTTTCTTTCCAATTATGCAGTTAATAAAGGCTCATTAAAGTTGTCAAGAATCAATTAACTTCTCATTAATGAAGCCCAGGCTAAAGAAGAAAAAGAATACAGTCTATTTAATTTAGATTGTTCTGGATTTCCACTTAACAGTATTCAAAATATTTGTCACCCTAACTGGAGCCTCACCTGCTTAATTAGTTAGTTTCAGTTGTTTCTCATTAACATGTAAATCAACTTGTTCACATTCTGTGGTGGAGTAAAGCTACATCTGCAGGGGATGTGCAAGGGTATGATGCAGAATTGCTTTGGGCAGTTTTTTGATGCAAATACAGGGACTGCTGCTCCATTATATTCATATCTCAGGAGAAGCTGTCTTATGAGATTTCAGGCGATTGAATTTTTGCTGTTCTACAGCAGTAGGTTGGTTTGACACCCTTAAACAGAATCAATCAACTGAAGTCAAATCATTGGGTAGAGGATCAGCAGGCACAGTCTGTCCTTGAGCCATGATGCCAAAGAGCTGAAATGTGTTTCAGTAAAGGTTTTATATGCTGGGCTTAGAAAGAGCTTCTTCTTAGAGCAACTAGTGATTTATAACCGGCAGATGGTAAAGGATGCTGATTTAATTTAGTTTTACCTCACAACAAGAAAAAGAAAGGTAGCTGGTTTAAAAAATATGGTAAATTAAAATGTAAAAGTATGTGTTTGTATGTATACATAGGAAAGTGTAGCTATATATTATACAAAACACACATACTGATTAGATTCCTTGCAAGAAGAAATGCCAGAATGTCCTCTTAGCTGTCATACATGGGTGCTGGTGTTAACACTGGCCTATGCTCTTTGCAAAGTGTCCTTGGTGTCCCACTTAAAGTTCATATGAGATCACTATCCAGAGGCATTGTCATTTACAGCCTCTGGGTAGTGTAAAGTACAGGAGGCTAGAAAAACCTCTGATGAACACATTGAATTGTTCTTCCTGGAGCACCATTAATTCTGTTCCTTGACCAATTTATTTACCCACTGTGGAGAGCATACTGATTTTTTTTAAGATAGCTTTATTTCACTCAAAATTCTGAGGCCAAGTACAAGCAGAAAACAAACACATTTTATACCTATCATATATGCTAAACAAAAGCAAAGATCATGTTTTTTGCATCCAAGAAAGAAACTCTGAATCTGTTATAAGGACACTAGAGGCCCGTTGCACGAAATTCATGCACTGGCGTGGGGGAGGGGGGTGCCCTCAGCCCAGCCTGCACCCTCTCACAGTCTGGGAGCCCTTGGGGGATGTCTGACTGCCGTGGAGGCAGGAAAGGCTCCCGCCACCACCACTGTGCTTGCCAGCCATGAGACCAGCTTTTGGCTGAGCAGCACTCCCCCTGTGGGAGTGCACTGATCACCAGGGGGCAGTTCCTGCATTGAGCATCTGCCCCCCTGTGGTCAGTGCACATCATAGCGACTGGTCATTCCACCATCGGGCCAAAACTGGCTCTCCAACATGCACCGAGGGATCCCGGATTGCTAGAGGGTTCAAGCCAGGCCAAGGAACCCCATCAGTGCATGATCGGGGCTGGGGAGGGACACAGGAGGTTGGCCAGCTGGGGAGGGACTGTGTGTGTGTGGGAGGAGGGGAGGCTCTAGTGCATGTCCAGGCCATCTCACTCAGTCCCGATTGGCCAGACCCCAGCAGCAACCTAACCTACCAGTCAGAGTGTCTGCCCCCTGGTGGTCAGTACATGTCATAGTGAGTGGTTAAGCAGCTTTACCATATCATTTAGCATATTACGCTTTGATTGGTTGAACGGCCGACCAGACGACCAGACACTTAGCATATTAGACTTTTATTATATAGGATGTTTATCATACCAGATATGCAAAATTAACTACTATTAACTCCCTCTGATCAACATACCTTTCCAGTATATCTTTTATGTCACTGCTCTGCATTATTGCAGGCATGGCTCTTGTATCCACTCCCCAAGCAGAAGGCAGTGGGAGACAGGAAAACATATCAGGGAACAATAACTCGACATATCTGGCAAAATGAGAACCAGTAGTCTGCTCAGATACTAGGCCTCTTAGAGTTCTGCTGTTTTATTCTAGCACAACATCTGATAGGTAGTGAAATGACTGCTTTGTACATCTCAGCCAGCATACCCCAAAAAGCAACAATAATGCTTCTTGAATTTATAGAAATGTGTACCTTAAAGATGAACTTTATAAAGAGTTTTGGCCCCTTGAAGATATGCTTTTTATTAAAATAATGGTATTATTTTAGATACATGTAAGTACTATGACTGAAATAGAGTTCATAGGTTACCTTCAATTAATGTTTTTTGTTTGTTTGTTTGTTTTTGCCAGTAATTAAAGCCACTTGGATGCTGAGGCATGAAATAATTGCATGTGGTTCCCTGGCAGGTCTTCTGGGAACTCTACCAGAAGACCAGTGAACCTCTACACTGACTGTCTTAAATAAACCACTCCTATTTTTTTCCATAAACATGCATTGTCCCCCTCACACATGCAGGAAACTGGGCCATGCGTTGGAGAACACGTTAGGGTAAAAGTCGTCTGTGGCAGCCCATACTTCAAAGAGCTTACAACTTAGTTGTGTGAACCCAGGACCAGCTACTTAATTTACAAGGTCTAGTGCAAAATGAAAATGTAGAACTCCATATTCAAAAGTTATTAGAAATTCATGCCCTGCTGGCATGGCTCAGTGGTTGAGCTTTGACCTATGAATTAGGAGGTCACAGTTCAATTCCTGGTCAAAGCACATGCCTGCGATCCCCAGCTGGGGGCATGCAGGAAGCAGCAGATCAATGATTCTTTCTCATCATTTATATTTCTATCACTCTCTGCTTCTCCCTTCCTCTCTGAAATCAATAAAATATGTATTTTTTAAACGTTAGTAAGGAATTCAAGACAGCAACAAGCAGAACATGAAACCAAGCATGGGTATCCTTCTGAGTGGCAATAGTCCTATGCAACTGTACAAGTTGTATATACTCATGAAGCCAGACCTAAATGTAACAGAAATGAACATATATTGAACATGAGGTAGATGTAATGTGCTTAGTTCTTTATTTTGAATTATCTCATTTAATTTTCAAAATGGCTTTGAAGGGTGGTTACTATTACCCACAGTTTACTGAAAAAGAAATTGAGACTCAAAGAGATTAAAGAGTGAGTTACATAACTACTTGGATTGAACTGTAGATCAGACTATAATCAAGCCCTTATCTTTAGAGGATATAAGATATACATTTAAAACTATAATTCAACTTATGAGGTATTAAATGCTAATTGTCTGAGTGGTATATTCATTAAAGGTTTTAATCAATGAATAGTTTTTAGGCAAGTCAGCTCATAAAAGCTATGATGGTGCACAACATCTGAAAAATTCTGTTAACGTGGGGTAAAATCAGATCAATCAATAAGTCAGAGAGTGGCAGGGACTGAGTGGGGGGTCACTAGTACTTTTGATGTGACCTTGTGTGGAGAAAACCGAATTAATAATTTAAAATGTTTAATTTTTTAAAATTTTCTTACAGCTCAACTAATTTTCCTCTTACACTGCCCTGCACAAAATGATGTGGGATTTAAAACCCTGATTAATAGCATCGTTCTTGACTGCAAGCTTCAAGCCTTGCCCCGCAAGAGCTGTGGCAAGTGCTGTTAAATTCTCTTCCCCACCGCTGAGGCTCAGTTTGCTAGGATGGAGCAGCATTATTAATGTCTGGAGAGAAAAAAATATATCCAAATACCGTGGGGCTTTTTTGTTGATTTGCTTTGTGGGCATATATTAGCTTATCCACATAAGACAATTTATTCCCCAAATAATTTAGTTGGATGCACTGGAATCATGACGACTGTAGACTATACTTGGTAAGCATTCCATCACTACACTTGCAAACATCTAACAGGTAAGTACTGTGTTTGAGTAGAATACATACAACAACAAAACTCTCACCGCTGTATATTAGCTGGGAACAAAGAAACCAGATCATTATTCCCCTGAATTTAGAGAATCTTAAAATAAATCAATGTATAAAAGGCATGTATACTAAGTTAATGTATAGACCACTCTCTAAAATAAGTTTGATGAAATCACCACATATGCCTGTATCACTTTCTAGTGCCAGAAAGTAAGGAAGGGTTCATAAAACACAAGGATGAGAGAATATATCAAAGGGACATAGTAGCCAATGGAAAGAGCTCCCAATGGCCAAAGCTGGAGCAATTTGAGCACCACTATAAACAATGTGATATTGGAATGTAACCCAAGTATAAAATAAATATTGATGTGTCCTTGTTGATGTAAATAAATGATTGAGTTAATAATAAATAGGGTCCAATAGACAAATATCCATACAGAGGAAAATCAAATTATTTATGTAGCTACTCTACCATCAAGGATAGAGGGCATGGTTTCACACCCTGTAAATGTGGGCTGCACACAGCAACTTCCTCTAAAAACCATGGGATGGAAAGGGGTAGAGAGAGTGTTACTTTGCAGTAGAGAAAATTGACAGGTACTCAACTAAATAATTAAAATTAACATTATCAATGATAACTCATGAAATAACATGTGAATTTTAAAAAATATATAAATTTGTTATTGATTTCAGAGAGAAGAAGGGAGAGGGAGAGAGAAATAGAAACATCAATGATGAGACAGAATCATTGATCGGCTGCTCTCACATGCCCCCACCGGGGATCCAGCCCCAACCCAGACATGTGCCCTGACCGGGAATTGAATTAGAGGCCTCTTGGTCCATGGGTTGATGCTCAACTACTGAGAAATGCCAGGCAACATGTGATTTGGGTACAGTGTGATGAACTTCCCCCCAAAACTCATAACCCCCTTGTAAGCATAAGAAGAAAAGCAGGCAGACTTGAATTGACCAGAACTCTTCAAAACTGTCAAGGTAATAAAAAGTAAGGAAAGTCTGATAAACTGTCACAGTTTAGAGGAGCCTAAGGAGACATGATGACTGAATGTAATGTGGTGTCCTGGAGCAGAATAAGAACATTAAAGATCAACTAAGCTTCAGATACATGGAACTAGCTGGCCCAAGATATTTATCATGCTAAAAACAGCGTCAGTGTACATCCCTTGTTAGGATTCAGCCCCAGAGGATGTCTTGGTGGAGATGTAATATTGGGTACTGTGCCAAAGTTTTCTATTATGGACTGTGGGATAAAATATCATAAATAAGACTACAATCTTTAAGGTGGCATTACTTCTTTAAAAACTGTTAGTATGGTTTTAACACATTGGAATTAATGCCCACTATAGGAATTTATTGCTTGGATAGAAGTCACCTGGTAGCAAGTCAGTGCTACATTTTATTGAGATGTATATGATAAATTCATAAGTTCCCTATGTTGTCTAGCTAATGAACATGAAGAATCCCTGTTTGTCGACATAAGTGGTTTTCAGTTTTATTGCTTTCTTGGCAAAGCCACATCCTCATTTAATAGGCCAAATATGTATCGGGAGTTCCCAACTTATAAATTGGTGAGTGTTACAAAGGCTCATTTGTAAGTTAGTGATTTAGAACTCAAAATACTTTTTTTTCAGATTCCAGTTTATGAACCATAGATAAATTTACAACCAAATCCAGCTAATTAGGTCTTAGTTGTGTTTATTATCATTATTTGGTTCATAATTTTATTGTACAAAATTTTGGTAGGGGAAAACAATAAAAAATAATAAAATAAAAATCACCTGTACATTACCTTAACCTAATCTTTTTTCCTCACTTATATGAATCCATTTTTTACAAAATTGAAATCACTCAATTTTGCTTTATTGATCAAACATTTAAAAATATTACAATTGTATTTTCTGGGATTTGTTGCCCTTTAATTTTTTTATTTTAAAAAGTGATAAGGCATATAACAATACAGTACAAAATATAAGTAATGAACATTTTATAACAAAGAGCACTAGATCATTGCCCTCTCCAAAGCCCTCATCCCCAGAAATAGCCTGTTTCATTTTTTGCTGTTATCTTAAATAACAAGTTTGTGTGAGGTTCAAATGAATGAAAGCACTTAGAAGAAAGCATAGTGTATAGTAGATATTCAGTAAGTTTAGCTGCTTTATTGCTTCTCAATTTGTTTCTGAAAATTCTTAAGGCTTACTAACTCGCTTTTAATTGCACAGCTTCTCATAATTTTAATATATTTTACATTTGCATTCAAAATTTGCTTGCCATTGTTGTTCTCTACATCAATCATCCAAGTTTCTAAAGCATATAACCTGTTTGTAATGCTTCCCATGAAGGTAAAATTCCTCTATTGAATTTTAGTCTCCGATTTTTTATATCAACATATTCTCTTCTCAGCTAATTTTCTTTCAATCATGGTCTCTTTCTTATTATCACTTGTACCTTGCTTTTCTTTTTCTTCATAGAAGTCATGTTTAAGTGCATTTACAGTCCAAACCAGGTGAGTCCTTCTTATCCTAAGGGCTACCTACATTCTCCTCTTATGTTTCAGAATCTTTCCTATCTTGCCTCCTCCTCATCCAACCTTTTTTTTTTTAAATCCTGAACAAGGAAAGGAGTATTTAGGTCATTAGGTGAATATCCCGTGGTCCTTCTTTCTGTATACCTGACTGCATGTTGAGTCTTCCTCAAGTATCTTTAGCTAGAGAGCTGCTTGGTGTAAATTTGCATTAACTCTTTAGTTATGCAGCAAAATGTCAAGTGGCCAAGACATTATTGGACCTCACTTCTGCATATGTCCAGCATCTCAAAGCAGCAGCACGGGGTAGTGCCAGGATTCACAGAAGTCACAATAAGCAGAAACCTAGCAGAACCATAGGGGATTAACCAAGAAAGAAGCCTGGGACCCACAAACTGGTGTGAAGGCTAAAATAACCACAGAAATAAATATAGAAAACTGACTAATGGAATTCTTTATTTCATGTAAGAGAAGAAATAGTTTCCCATTTTCACCTAAAAATGTCTATGGCCATGCTTTCTGATTTGTACAGGACAGACTGGACTGTGCCCACCTAATAAACATATCCACTCACTCTCAAGTGTCTCTGTTAGACATTAAGTTATATGGTCCTCCCTTATATCTAGGCTGTCTTTATGCTCCATCAAGCTGAAAATCTGAAGAGATAACACAGGTTATATCTACCAACTCTTAGTTAAAGATAGATGAAGAGGTTTCTAAGCAGTGTAGCAGGAATAGGTGATTTGGGGACTGTGTGTAATAAAATACCCTGTTTCCTGAAGTCTATAATAATGTTCTGTATAATGTTCTGTGCCAAGGAATTCGGGATTTCATTCAAACTGTAAGGTGTGTGTTTTTCTCTTGGTAGGAATTTGCTTCTGAGCACTCGTACCCTGATTATATCCTTTCTCTTCCAAGAAACAGCATTTCCAAAAAGGTATATTGGATTGACATATTTTCTGGAAAATGTCTAAATAAATAGTTTGTTCCTTCTCTTGCCTCACCCCTCAGTGGTGTATACTGCTGCTCTGGAATTTTTGTGAAGTCCTCACTATGCCTGTTCTCTCCTGACTGCAATAATTTGTGTTTGAGTAAAGTCTAAGTCTCTTTGGATCTTAGTCTACTCTCTGTAATGTGAGGGATTTGAAATAGAGCTGGCTAAATACCCTTCAAAATTTTTAAAGATATGACTCTCTATTCCCACAGAAACGTCACTTCTTTGTCTCCAGCTACAATCTCATGTTTGTGGACATTTCTTTATAGTAAAATGTTATTCTCTTCCTTCCATCAGTTTGAGCACTTTCCTTTGAACAAGATGTACCTTCACATTGCAGTATTGCAGTCATTCACATCACACTGTCTCAGGGAAACCTTGTGTTAAATCTCTCTTCTTCTTGTGGTATGTGCATGCAATGGAATGTTATCCCAGCATTCAAAAAAGAGGAAATCTTGCCACTTGTGACAACACAGATGGCCATTGAGGGCATTATGCTAAATGAAGTAAGTCAGAAAAAGACAAATATTGTATTGTCTTACTTATATGTGGCACCTAAAACAAACAACAAAAAACACAGAAAGAACAATCAAACTCAGAGAAGAAATCAGATCTCTGGTTACCAGAGGTGGGAGTGGAGGTGGAGGGGTTAGGGGGAATTGAATGAAGGTGGTCAAAAGGCACAAACTTCCAATTATAAGATAAATAAGCACCAGGAATATAATGTAAAACATGGTGACTACAGTTAACACTGCTATATAATATGTATGTAAGTTGTTAGGAGTGACAACTTACTGTGGTAACTATTGCATGATATATATAAGTCAAACCATCATGCTGTACAACCTAAACTTATGCAGTGTTGTATAACAATTATATTTCAATAAGACTGGGAAAAGTTCTCTTCTTGTGTTAAAATTCCAAGGCCATTTATTTATCATCCATTCTCTGTGAGTGATTTTATAAACATTTGAGACCACAAACAATATCCCACCCACCTTCCTTATTGATTCCTTCTAGCATAGCCAGATATTAGCAACCATCTCCTTCTGTTTCTATCCATCAATATTTTGCAATTCCCACTTTAATGTCAACTATATTTTCCCTCAGTCAAATTCATTTAAGGTTCCCTTGACTAAGATATTCACAAATTATTCTTTATCTTTACACTGTCACTTGCCAGTAGTCCTTAATCTTGCTATCATGAGCCAAATAGAGGAAATGTCCTCATTTTCTGCTCTATGGAAGTGATTTTTCAAATCCCACATCTTCTCTCTTTTTTTAAATAATATATTTCAACTTAAAAATGAGATTAAAACACCTCTGCCCCCAAGACTTTGAGTTTCCTACAAAGGGTTTTTGAAGAGACTGAAGACAGATTCCAGAATTATCCTTAAAGAGGTTATGCAATGAAAGCATCCAGCTCTCTTGACTGCACTGGACCCCAATTAATGACCATCTTTAAACCAAGATTTTTGTCGATTAAAGGCAGTTTTTGAAATTTGAACATAGTTTTATGTTCCTGGGTACCTAAGATTAAAGAAGTCTCTGCTCCTTCAAGACATAGGGAAGGTCACTTTGCTCACATCTTTTTCTTTAGCTTTCTGCACCTCACTGCCCCTTCTCTTCTTTTGTCATTTTCAATGAAATTTAAACTTCCATTAAAAATTTGAAAAGTGCTATCAATGTCTATCTTCAAGGGACAAAAGACAATGAAAGTTAAGTAAATAAAGTATGTTTAGGAATCTATTTTACGGAAACTAAAAATTACATGAGAGCAAAATGAAAATGAAATAAGGTATTTTTATGAAAAACTGGTTAAAATTTTACACATGAATTCCAACCTGTTATTAAAATTTTCTGAGCCAGACAGAAAGTTGAATGCAGACTAAGCCACAGCACCCAATGACAGTGACATTTCCTGGCAGAGCAATTCTTTGCATATCAGCAGGGATAATTATTTTCAATCTGACAGCAACAATTTAACCCATTCCCCAGAGGAAAGTGCCTCTTATAAAACCGACAATCTAAGCATTCATTTGAATGCCAATCTAGTTTGGCAATATATATTTAAAAGGTACAATTAATGTTCAATGGCCAATGTATGAATAATGAACATGATTTCTCATTAATGCTGTAGAATGTTTGTGCGTGTGTGTGTGTGTGTGTGTGTGTGTGTGTATCCTCATTTGGAATCCACATACAAATCTCATTAAATAATTCATATATTCTTTCGGGCTCCTTAAAAAATTGTACAAGGGTAAACCTTTTACCTAAAAGGTGACATTTTGTTAATCCCAATCAAAGCATATACTATCAAAAGTTGTTAATTTTCAGTTTACAGTATCACATCTATAAGACAAAAAGCCAAGTAGAGATTATTCAGACAAAAAGACATTGTGCAACTGAAAATATCAAGACGGGATGTTCAACAGGATTAAACTAAAATTAACTTTTACCTTTTACAACTCCTTCCCATCAAATGAACACTGTACTCCCCTCTTTATCCCATCTCCTACATGCACACAGATACCTTCCAAGAATCAAAGATGTGGTGCAGTGATTGTGAAAAGAAATTCTGAAAATTCTGCTCTGCCTCAAAAGTAGGACAAGTTAAAAGAGAGCACAAAGGGTACATTTTTCTTCAAAGATACAGGTAGGCAAACAGGAGTGCTTGACCCTGAGCGTTCCTTAGGGATGTGCTTAGTGGCATGCTTTACACACCGTGACTCTGCAGCCTCTATCACCTCAAAGAATGGAATAGCTTATAGACTGGATCTTATATTTATTGGTGAGCAAAGTCCACCACTGAATCAGGCAACTGGCAAGAGTGGTTTGCAGAATTTGGGGGACAGAAGACTGAGAGGCCATCCCTCCTTTGCATCTCAAGCTTTTCCTTTCCCTTTGTTTTGCCTCTTTTGTGCCCATACAGTGGACAAAGAAAATCATATGGGGAAAGGGTGAATAGAAAGCACTGTTATCACATTTTCAGTTATTTGTAATTGATTACATTCTGGATAGCCAATTTGAACACACATACATTCCTAAATGTTTGATTGGGGTAAGATTTAAATATTGTGTACATTACAATCAGTTTTTTCCTTCTACCATTGTTAATACTGACTGGAAAAGTTGATAGTGATTTAAAATGTGCCCATCTTCTGCTATCACATATTAAAATAGCTCTCTTATTCTAGGCACCTTTTAGTCGGGTATTGTAACCTTTTATGAAATCTTTGTGACATAAAGGGGACAATGTGGATGCTATCTCAGCAAAAAAAATTCTATCAGCCCCATATTGTAACAGACCTTCGCAAAAATTGACACCTTTTTCTGGATTAAGTGATTATGTAAACACCAAGCATTATTAATTTCCTTAATGGTTATCACATCAAGGTCAGTTAAGAACATCAAATTAGCTCTATGCCTGAGATAGCATGATTTGTACTACTAAGGATTGAAGGCTCATGAATGAAATAAGAAGATAATATTTGCTTGTAGCCATGGAGATGACATAGTTGAGGCTACTACTTCATAAATGTAGGTCACCAGTTTACTCAGGCGTAGGAAAAGTGAAAGACTATTAGGGAAGCCACAACCAAGAACACATTGGACAATCACCAAGAAAATTTGGGGGAAACTTTTGTAAGGCAAATTTTTCCACATAAATTTTTATCTTCAGTTATGGATATTTTTAGTCAGGGTGAAGAGAATTTAAAATTCATATTGTAGCATTTTGAGGTTAATCTTTGTATTTTAAACCTATTGATTTTGTCAGCATTTTAAAGAATTATATTCTGAATACTGTACTATGAAATAAAGAGAGGCAGTAACATAAAGATAACATTTTTCTCATGGAACTTAGAATTAATTTCAGGATTGGCAGCTACAAATATGAAGTGAGAATAAAGCTAACTTAATGACATAGATTGTTTTAGTACAAATAATAGTAATGCATGTGGTACTGGAGAAATGAGAGTAGCATATTAGAGGCCCATTAGCAATATTTCTGTCCTTTTTTGTTTCCTTATATATAAATTTTTGCTATTGTGCATTTGGTTTATTTTAATTTGTATTTAATTTGTATTTAATTTAATGTTAATAAATGGGCCAATACAGACAAAGCTTACTTTTAGCTCACTATTTCTGTTAATAGTAAATTATATTCCTGCATTCTAAGAATAAATACAGATCTATCTATGTATATATAAAGAGCCAGGGTACCTAATGTCCACAACAACCAAGGCTGAGGGAACACTGGAAGTCAGTGCTAGGTTGCCTGGTGACCCAGCACTGACCGCAGTTGGTGCCTGCAAAGGGACCCAGCACTGACTGCTGAGGGGGCTGCAGATCAGGCCCGGAGAGAGGCCTGCAGAGAGAGAGGCAGAGTCTGATCCCCAGCCTCCATGGCAGCTGTTGATCAGCCGTTGCCTCTCTCTTTCTCTCCTGGCTTTGCCAGCAACCGGCCTCTGTTTCTCTCTGGGCCTCCATGGGGGTTGCTGATCAGCCTGCCTCTTTGATCAGGCCCAGAGATAGGCCCAGAGATGCTTACTGGCATAGGAACCGATCAATCAGAACCAAATCTGGGTGAAGTGCCAGGAGCCAATGGCTGCCTAGGAGGCAGAGCTTTTGATGCTGACTGGCATAGGAACTGACCAATCAGAACCTACTCACCTAATCTGGATAAACTGTGAATGCAGAACCTAAGGAAGGGGATGAGGAGGGGTTTTAAGGGCAACAGCTGTTTGGTGTAAGTTGTAAGAAAGCGGTTAAATTTTTTCATGACCAATTTGGTAGTATAGTGCATATGGCTGGCTATCAGTCCAGATATAGGGATTATGTGTTTTTGAGTGCCAAGAGCATCTCCTCCTGCTGAAAAAGGCTCACCCCACCCCCATTTAAACAATCCTATCCTATATAATCTATCTATACTACTAAAAGGGTAATATGCTAATTAGACCAGGTCGACTGGCCATCTTCCAGACAACTTCCTTCCGGACAAAGCCATGGTTGTGGGGGCCAAGGCAGAGGCAGTTAGGGGTGATCAGGCCGGCAGGGGAGGACAGTTGGGGGCGAGATCAGGCCAGCAGGGGAGGGCTGTTGGGGGTGAGATTAGGCAGGCCGGCAGGAGAGGGAAGTTAGTGGTGATCAGGCAGGCAGAGGCAGTTGGGGGCGAAATCAGGTCAGCAGGGGAGGGAAGTTAAATCAGGTCAGCAGGGGAGGGAAGTTAGGAGTGATCAGGCTGGCAGGGGAGGGCTGTTAGGGGCGATCAGGCAGGCAGGCAGAGGCAGTTAGGGGCGATCAGGCAAGCAGGCAGGTGAGCGTTTAGAAATCAGCAGTCCCAGATTGTGAGAGGGATGTCCGACCGCCGATTTAGGCCCGATCCCGGACATCTCCCAAGGGGTCCCCGATTGGAGAGGGTGCAGGCTGGGCTGAGGGGACCCCCCCACACATGATTTTCGTGCACCGGGCCACTAGTTTAACAATAAAATGGCAAATTATGCTTCACATGTAGGTGAGTCATACTTAAGAATAATACTTCTTATTCTATTTTTTATTGTCTAAAGTTTTACATATGTCTTCTTTTCCCCCAATTGACCCCCCCAGCCATTCCCACCCCAGACAAGCCCCCAACACCCCAGTGCCTGTGTCCATTGGTTATGCTAATTTGCATGCATACAAGTCCTTTGGTTGCTCTCTAACCACCCCCCATCCCCTACCATTTGTCTCTGGATTTATTCTTGTTCATCAAATTATGTTGATCATTGTATCCCACATATGAGTGAGATCATGTGATATTTATCTTTCTCTGACTGGCCTATTTTGCCTAGTATAATGCTTTCTAGTTCCATCCATGCTGTTGCAAATGGCAAAAGTTCCTTCTTTTTTATAGCGGCATAGTATTCCATTGTGTAGATGTACCACAGTATTTTAGTCCACTCATTGGCTGATGGGAACTTAGGCTGTTTCCAAATATTAGCTATTATAAATTGTGCTGCTATGAACATAGGGGTGCATATATCCTTTCTGATTGGTGTTTCTGGTTTCTTGGGATATATTCCTAGAAGTGGGATCACTGGGTCAAATGGTATTTCCATTTTTAGTTTTTTTAGAAAACGCCATACTGTTTTCCACTGTGGCTGCACCAGTCTGAATTCCCACCAGCAGTGCTGGAGGGTTCCTTTTTCTCCACATCCTCACCAGCACTTGTCATTTGTTGACTTGTTGATGATAGCCATTCTGACAGGTGTGAGATGGAATGCTTCTTAATTCTTAAGACAATTTGTAGTGGTGGCCACAATAATACCATTCATTTATGTGACATTTTATGGTTTTCAAAGATTACTTTCTCAAATATTATCCTATTTTATTCTTAAAACAATCTTGTGGAGATAGCATGAAAATCATCAACATTTTTTAATTTATACAAAACAATAAATGTAGCCAGAGCCACTGAGATGATATGCTTGACTATGAATCCAGTGTGTGCCAATTATTCTGGAGTTGTGTCTACCTGTGTGAGTAATGGTAGAAGGGAAATCATATCTAAAAGTTGAAAGAGAGATATACAATGAGGGATGAATGCAGAAGAGGTTCTCCAATTTATAGTAATATTCAAGTTGAAGTGCCCAGAGTAGCATTACATAAAATTCTAAAGGAAACACATGTTTCCAGCTAGGTTTGGGAGGAAATCATCAAAAAGAATAAAAATAAAATCAAATATTTGAATTAATAGGTAAGAAAGAGGAAGGTGCGCTCTTTACGTGCAAAGGCAGGACATCCTTAGACATGGACAAGGGAGGCCCCTGCGCTGCGCCAGGAATCCATGTGCCCTCTCCTCCACTCATGCTCCGAAATTCCCGACCAAATGGACCTAAGCTCATTTGAGAAGATTTCAGGCCTCTTTTCCGGTTCAGTTTCCCTGGGGAAGTTGCTTGCAGATGAGAGAAAATGTGGACAGATCTTGGATATGTGGGTTGAGGTGTTTATCCCTACGTGCATAGGTCATTGTCTGGTGCAGACGGATCTGGGGGTGGGAAGAAGCAAATAACCCTGAGGGGCCAAGAAATTCTAAATTTGAACCTGGCTTTCCAGGATGCTTTAAATTGGCATTTTTGAAGGTAGGAGGATTAACATAGTCCTTTAACAGTCTGTCAGCTCCATTTACCATTTAGGTGTTGGATCATGTGGTACGTGGTTCTTCAACTGTAATCTTGCATCAGGGTCCAAAAATGTTAAGGGTACACCTATTCAAAGAGAATCATTTTTAAACAAAAATTATGTAATAAGCAGGTTTAAATGAAAATTGAAGCTATATATACATATGTATATAAAATCTTGCAGCCGTGGTCAGTGTGGCTCAGTTGGTTGGAGCATTGTCCCATATACCAAAAGGTGGTGGGTTCAATTCTCAGTCAGGCCACAAATCTAGATTATGGGTTTGATCCCCAGTTGGGGCACATTCAGAAGGAACTGATCAGTGTTTTTCTCTCTCACTCCCTTTCTCTGTCTCTCACATTAATTAAAAACAACAATATATCCTTGGATGAGGATTTTTAAAAAATCTTGTGTTTAAATTAAGTTCATTTCCAGGTCCAAATACATCATTTATTTCTATTTATGGTTGTGATTGCTTAAACTAATATTTATTTTTTAGAAATCATGTAAACAAAGACATGTCAGACACTGAGCAAATAGTTTTGCTATTTCAAATAAGAAAATAAAGTAAATGTCAAAAACTCTAGACAGTTTCTGATCTCTGAAGAAGATATTTGAACAGATTCTTCAGAGCACTTAGGAAATAAAGCAGCGACCAGTAATGACCAGTGTTCTGAGGAAAAAAATGAGAAGTGAGATAAATTTTCCTTTATTCCTGGCTTGCTAGAATGGTTCATTTAACATAAATTCAGCAAGGTAGTTAGGACAGTTTCTCATGATATGCTATCATGGATACAGGATGATAGTAAAGATAAGAGGATTTGTATCTGCTTGAACAACCCAATTAGTGAGTTCATTAATAGTGGGCCATTGAAGGCCATTGAACTCAGAGATTTAATCTGATCTACATTTTTAGTGACAGCATAGAAGAAAGCATAGATTCTGCATACTGAGTTTAAACTAAGAATAGTCAGCCTATCAGTTATATGCTCGAAGCCCAAGGAGACCAGAATGATGACCCAAAATATCAAATGTGAAACTGAACCCTGGAACCCTGGGTCTGAGGGACAGTTTAAAGTGGTGCTGCTTGTGTATAATTCAGTTTTATCTTTGGACTTTGCCAAATCAACATGATGTTCAGCTATTATACTACCTTCTCGTATACTTCCATTTCATTTAGGGATTTGGGGTATTTTTATACAAAAAAAGGAGGTGGACAATTTGCATGCTGGTTCCTGAAGTGGAGTTGATAAAACAGACGACAGAAACGCATCTCTCTCTAGTTGGCTTGTAGGAGTAGATCTCACTCCCTCAGAATGAGTGGGTAGGCAGCAGCAGCTATAAGAGTCTTTTATTGCAATGAATATAGCTTTAATTCCTTTCTGAGTGTAAAGCTGATATAAGCTCATTAGAAACAATATTCCAAACAACAAAGTTAAATACAAAGAATGAAGTGGAAAAAAAATGTCCTGAAATCTCTTTACACGGAGATACCCACAGATAATATTTGATGATAGCTCTCTGGACACTACCCTACATATGTGAAATGAATGTGATCATTTTGTGCTTGTTGTTCAAAAACCTAGGCCATTAGTGGGAAAGCCCTTGCGAAATTTAGTACGGGATCAGCTTCACTCTGGTTCCTGGATTCCAAAGTTTATGCAGCGACCGAAACACAGTGGCACATTCCAGTGGAGTCTGCAAGGCAGTCACAGCAGGAAACGGCATTTTCCTGGAGAACAGCAGCCTCAGAGGGAGGCTTTACCCAAATGGCCTGCAGGAAGCAACCTCAAACCTGAAATAGACCGAAGAGACAGCAGATGTGCACCAGGGAGTATGGGAGACACTATTTTGTACCTGACTTTATGTTGAGGCTAAAGTATTGTGTGTCTGTATGGGAGGAGCGGTGCTTGGATATTGAATATTAAGGTTAATATTGTTAGTTTCCAGAGGCTGAGACCTGGCATAGTTTGGTTTTACTAGTAAGACCTTGCTTTGGCCTCAGACTCTGATAGGAAATGTTTTCCCTCGTAAACTAGGCTAGATCCTGTGTGTATTTTCTTAGACTAAAGGTTGGCCCAAGCCCAAGGGGCCTTGCTGACTACTTTCCCCTTCACCCACTTTGGCTCCCACTGGCCTTCTGATGGGAGCGAACAGTTCTAAGGGGACAGGAAAAGAGGAGAATAGGAGGAAGGTGTGTGTATCCAGAGGAGCAAGAAGATACTGGAGGCCTTTCATCATACCAGCCATATGAGAGAAGCTCCTAGAGAAAAGCAAATCAGAAACAGGGAAACAAGGAATATGCCTCACAGAACAGCAGGGTTAACGTCTCCTTTTGAATCCCGAGGTCTCTAGTCCCTATTATTCTGGGTCAACAAGGCCCCTGGTTTAACTCATCTTAGAGTGAGTGTCTTTGAGAGGTGGTAGGGCACAGAAATAAAAGAGCAAAACTTTGCAAAATTCGGCAGCTCTCAGTAAAGGTCATCAGCGTCACCTGCAAACTACTCTTTTATGCCCGCTTTCTTCTACAATGGCATTGTCATCCAGGCAATAAGGATGCTGAGTTCTGATATATCTTCTTTTAGTCCCACAATTCTTTGGTATTATTATTTTCATCTTCCTGATGAGGAAATGGAAACTTAGATTTAAGTTAGTTGCCCAGTCACACAACCATAGGAGACAGAACTTGTGTGTGAATTCAGGCAGATGGACTCCAGGCATGTGGCGTTCATAGTATTATTTTTTCAGTTTGGAAGTTAAATCTAATTTTATATGATATATAAAATATGAGTACATGTATGAGTCTGAGAGATGAAGAAAAGGAGAGAGAGGGAGGGAGAGAAAGAGAGAGAGAGAGAGAGAGAGAGAGAGAGAGTGAGTGTGTGTGTGTGTATGTCCATGTATATATAATCATAGAATATTATTTTACCAAAGGTTTGGATTTTAACCAAATGTACATTCAAATGAAGATACATATTCAAATTCCTTAGCATATATACACATCAAATCTTTAAAATTATTAATTACTTAATAATTAAATTATTAAGTTTGAAAGTAACTTAAATAATTTATTTTATTAGACTCAATTTCCAGACTAAATTTATTCATTCAAACCCACACTTGTTTTTCAAATTTTAAAAATTTAAGAATACCTAGCATCTTATACTTGCTTTGAAAGCATAGTTGATCATTCAAATGGGTCTTTTCCACAATCAGAGAAACAAATAGAAACCAAATTGAAACTTAGGAAAGATGTTTCTCACTATTCTCTCCCACATTGGATGTTTAAGGAGATTGGAAGGTCCTATATGTCTGGCCCTTTAGATAAGTGTGTGGACACTGTTCTTTATCTGAACCCTGGTGTTCTTTCTCACATAAAATGCCCTAACAGATGGGAGAATGACCCATTCTCCCTATGTGTTATGGATATTGATTGTTTTCTTTTAAAAAATGGAAGGTTAATGCTTCTGCTGAGTCCACATAACAGATTCTGCTGAGAAGTGAAACTCATTTTCAGTAGCTTAGAGTTGGAAACAAAATTCTAGCCAAAATATTTGCTAGGCCTTTACAACTAAAATCAAAGTGTAATTCAAATTGAACCAGGTGTGTGGATTTTTACAGATTACATGAACATTTTTATGGTTTACCCAGGGGATGAGGTGAATAGTGATTTCCTCCTTTTTAATTCAATTAAAAAGTCTTCATTTTGAAGCTTAGCATGGTTTGAAAAGAAAATGGCATTTCAGCTGGTAAATTAATATTCCATATTGCAAATATTGATAATAAAATGAGCTCATTCATCTTTTGTCTATACCAAAGAATATGGTTTATCAAATTCACAAGTATGAAATGGTGTCCCTAATGGTTAGCTTTTGCTTTCATTGCATATATTCATAATAGAAGGACTAAGAGGGATAATGATATTTGAAGACAGTTAAACACTCAATTTTCATAAGTAATTTACTGGCTTCATTCAACGGATTTTTGTGCTAGAGATAACTTATTCGACTCATTTGTTTTAATTTCAGCAAAATAATTTCTGCATTGGTAACAAGCTGACATTTTAAAAGATCATGTGTATAACTGTTCCTAGAAAAAAAATGAGTTGCTCTAGCTCAGCTCCTTGGCCACTGCAGACTATTACATTCTCCCATCAGCAGTGAGCCTCCTAGTCTACTACTTCATCCAGACCAGAAATGACTGAGACATGATTTGGACTAGTTCACCTTTCCAAAAAAAATCAATCTTGCCCTACCTGGTTTGGCTCAGTGGATAGAACATTGGCCTGTGAACTGAAGTGTCCCAGTTTCGCTTCGTGTCAAGGGTACATGCCTGGGTTTCCGGCTAGGTCCCCAGCGGGTGGCATGCAGGAGGCAGCCCACCAGTGATTCTCTCTCATCATTGATATTTCTATCTCTCTCTCCCTCTCCCTTCTTCTCTGAAATAAGTAAAAATATATATATTTTTAAAGAATTCATCTTTATGCCTATGAAAAGAAGAACCTGACCAAACCTTTTAAAAACATGGCATTTGCAAATAAAATTGCAGTGAATAGTGTTAGTAATCTACTACAAAAAGAGTTGGTAGATGTTGGAGGACATGATACTCATTTCACTGATTGTAGATTATGTAATGGACATAGGAATCTATGCATTCTTCTATGTTTTACTCCAAAACAATTCTGTGATAGAAATGTCCTCAATTGCCTATGTCACATAGGAGCAATCCTAGATAGAGAAATTAAACAATTTGCTCAAAAACATGTAACTGTTCAACACCAGGGTAATTTGACTCCTAAACCTGTGCTCTTTCTGAACTTGTAGGTAGCCTTTCCTTATTCCTTATCATGCAGAAGGTTCTTGATCCTTTTTGAATAATCAGGACTGAAGATGAGGCTTGAAGTCATAGTTCTGCTTCTGGATTAAACAAATTTACATTTTTACTTGTGGTCTTAGGTGTACATGTTGATCTTAACCATGACCTATTAGACTTAGTTACTCCTACCAAAACAAAGCCCACTTTTGGTAGTGATATTCGTTCAAATGTTTAGATGTGTTTCTGGTTTTATTCATAATTAGCCTGATTTTCTAACTCGTATATTAAAGATGAAGTTGAGTTAAACTGTAAGGGAAGAAAACACTATGGGACTAGGTAACTGGGTAAATTACTCTCCTCTTTCCCCAAGGACCTGATTCACATCTCTGTCTTTCAGGGGACAACCATGGGAACAACATTAGAGAGTGCATTATTGCACTAGGTAGAGTCTGTATGAAAGAATGTTTTCATTTCATACCTGGTATTCATACCACATAGAGTTATTACTGCTATTATTTGTTTTGCTTTTCGAACACTAATTTCTTAATCCAGTGTTTCTCAAAATATGATCCAGAGACCATCTGAATCAGAATGCTGCTGGCTTAATTAATAATATCACTATTATTATATGTAAACTAGAGGCTCAATGCATGAAATTTGTGTAAGAGTAGGCCTTCCTTCCCCCAGCTGCCAGCACTGGCTTCCCTCCAGCACCCAGGACCTGGGCTTCCCTCCCTTCGGCCACTGGCAGGCACCCAGGACCTGGGCTTCCCGCTCAACCCCAGCTTCGTCTGGAAGGTCATCCAGAAGGATGTACGGAGGGACATCTGGTCTAATTAGCATATTACGCTTTTATTATTATAGATGAACTAAAATGGTCTGTATAAGACAATTTTTGATAATTAAGACTCCTTTCATAAAAATGTCCATTTTAATTTGGAAATAATTTCCTCCATTAATATTACAGATAATTTTTAAAGATAAACGACTCTTTTAATATTTTGTCCTTCCAATTAAGTTTTATTTTCTTTCTTTTTTTCTTTTCTTCCTCACATCCTTTCTAGTTTTCTTCTCTGCCCCTCTATTCTTTCTTGTCTCCTCTTTTTCTTCTTTCCTTACTTCCTTATTCTTTTTTTCCTTCCTCCTTTTTTCTCCTAAAACATTTTATTAACTCAGTCTATAACTTCATGTTATGCATTAGATAGAAATGACCATGAGTATACAAACCAGGATGTAAGAGGGTTTTTTGGTGTGTTTTGGTTTTTTATCCTCACACAAGCATATATTTTTATTGATTTTATTTTTTGAGACACAGGTAGGTAGAGGGAGAGAAAGAGAAACATTGATGTGAGAGAGAAATATCAATCAGTTGCCTCTTGCATATGCCCCAAATGGAGATCAACCCCACAACCTGGGTATGTGTCCTGACAGGGAATTGAATCTGTGATTCTTTGGTGCACCAGACAATGCTCCAACCAACTGAGCCACACTGGTCAGGGCTGTTGTTTTTTTAATTTAGATTTTTATTTCTTGATTAATTTAAGCACTGGCTTTGTGCTAGGTCATTTATTCAACAAGTATTAATATCTGTTTTATTCCTGTGGCTATTACATGATATATTGAATCCTATAATAGAACTATGGATAACAGTATAAAAAAACCTTAGGAAAAAGTAATGAAAATAAACCTAGTCTGCAAGGACTCAGAAAGACTTTACCTAGGAAACTAAATGTGAATCAATTATAATTTTATTATAATTTATACTCGACATTAAACATTTAATACTTTTATGAAATATAAGAGGGTTACCCTATAATAAAGCCAAAGAATGGATACATTTATATAGTTTTTCATAACTTTGCACATTTATTTTACAAAAAGTTCTAAACCTCCTTTTTCCTGTCACAAAACAGGGTTCTCTGTTGGTCCTGTCATGTATTTTTTAAAATATAGTGTTAATATCTTAATATTTGTATGTAGACTTTAGTAACTGCCCTACTACTTTTAAAGAAGTTACAAAATACATTAAATATATCTAAAGTTGTACTTAATCTTTAAAATTTTTTGTTGTGTTTCTCCTTCTAGTATAGAGATGGTTTCCATGGAGCAAATTTAGAAAGGGTTTTTAAGTAGAATATTATTAGATTTTATCAACAAGTTATTTTTTTCTTTCACTAAATGCATCTAACAGTTAAAGAGTTTGTTATCCTATAGAATAAAAAGGCTAATATGCAAATCAACTGAAAGGTAGAACGGTCGGTCGCTATGATATGCACTGACCACCAGGGGACAGACGCTCAATGCAGGAGCTGCCCCCTGGTGGTCAGTGTGCTTCCACAGGGAGAGTGCCCCTCAGCCAGAAGCCAGGCTCACGGCTGGTGAGCCTCTCCCACCTCCATGGCAGCGCTAAGATATCTGACTACTGACTGCTCCCGGACTGCAAGAGGGCTCAGGCCCGGCTGAGGGAACACCCCCCACCCCACAAGTGCATGAATGTCGTGCACTGGGCCTCTAGTATTTATATAATGGAATACTATGTGACTATAAAAAAAGAACTTTTACTCTTTACAACAGCATGGATGGACCTGGAGATTATTATGCTACGTGATATAAGCCAGTCAGAGAAACACAAATACCATATGATCTCACTCATATTTAGACTCTAATAAACAAAAAAAGTTGATGAACAAAATAGATTCATGGATACATGGAACAGACTGTCAATTGTCAGAGGGGAAGGCACTAGTGTGTGTCTGACAGTTACTGCAGGCACTAAAAACTAAACAGATCATTCAAACACCAACTTTGAGTTGAATATTTCACATCACTGTTCTCAAAATCCTTCAGTTTTGCCTCTAGAGCAAGCATGTCAAACTCGCAGCTCGCCGGCCACATGCAGCCCACAATGAATATTTTTGTGGCCCAGCCAATATAATGGTATGTAAGAAACATTTTAATAAAAATTTCGTAACTTAATTTTCACAATATCCTGTTATACATAATTAATAACGAACTACAACGTTCACTAATGACTGATTACTATAATTGTGTTGCATTCATTTCCCTTATGTGCTTTATGCGCAGGCGCACCATTTCTCTCCACTATTACTAGCAGCGAATATTTTAGCAGCCGATTGCCACATCATTAGTCTTGTACTGACTTGTCTGATGTGTGCAACAGGAAATATTTTGCTTTCGGAGAATACGAAAAATAGGTTTATTTGTGTTATGCTTATTCATTTGTGCAGTTATTCAGTGTCTGGTAAGTAAATGTTCAAGAAAAAATGTTAATTTTTATTAAAATGTTCTATATTTTATGTTAACAATTACTCATTTATTTCAGCCCTTTGTATTCAGCATGTCTCTATTGAAATAAACCTACGTTTCTATGAAAATGGAAGGTGGTTGTTTTTTTGCGGCCCACATAAACTTAAACCTTGTTTATTTGGCCCATGTTAGCCTTTGAGTTTGACATGCTTGCTCTAGAAGGCTCTCCTCTTGGCCACATTTCTCCAGTCTATTGAGACTGGCTGCCTGTCCAAGTCAATGTTTCTATCTTTTCAAATTGCCCCCATTCAACACTGAATGCCTTTAATTTCTTAAGGAGAACCTTTGGACTCTCTACTCATTATCTCTTCCTCAAATTACAGCTAAGTGCTCTTTACATATCCAAACTTGCATTAAAGGCTTGGGTAAGGAAGGCCATTATTTAGAGTCTCCGATCTCTTAATAGCAAGTTAAACAAATTTACCACACATACAGGGAATGTAGTATTTGATAGAGGTGGCTTTGAAGATTAGTTTGGAAAGGATGGGCTCTTCAATAAATAGTATTAAAGAAAGTGACTATACATATTGGACAAAATAAAAATCTTTCTTTATGCCATATGCAAACTTCTATTCTAGGTGAGTCAAATTCTTAGAGAAAGACACATATTTTAAATCCTTTGAAGAATACATAGAAGATTATCATTATGACTTTGATGTATGAAAACATTTTATAAACAAGATACCAAGACATGTAACCATAAAAGAATATATTAACAAAACCAAATATCAAATGTAAGACCTTTCATTCATGTAAAATCAAACATGATTAGAAAACTGGAGAAGATATTTGCCACATATATAGGTGAACCAGGATTGGTATCAATAATCATATAAAAATTTCTGCAAAAGAATACATAAAAAAGCAAACAACCCAAACAAAATATAGGCAAAGGAAATAAATAGTCAATTCAATGAAGAAAAACACAGATAGAAAATAAGCATATAAAAAGATGCTTGCTCTAGCTGGTTTGGCTCAGTGGATAGAGCGTCAGCCTGTGAACCGAAGGGTCCCAGGTTCAATTCTGGTCAGGTGCCCATGCCTGGGTTTCCAGCTCAATCAGTTGGGGCCAAGCAGGAGGCACCCGATCATTGATTCTCTCTCATCATTGATGTTTCTATCTCTCTCTTCCTCTCTTTTCTTCTCTGAAGTAAATAAAAATATATCCTATATAATAAAAAGCTAATATGCAAATCAACCAAACAGCAGAACAACCGGTCACTATGATGTGCACTGACCACCAGGGGACAGACGTTCAATGCAGGAGCTGCCCCCTGGTGGTCAATGTGCTCCCACAGAGGGAGCACCACTTAGCCAGAAGCTCTGAGCCAGGCTCACGGCTGAGGAGCACAGCAGTAGTGGTGGGAGCCTCTCCCGCCTCCACATCAATGCTAAGGATGTCCAACTGCTGGCTTAGGCCTGCTCCCTGCTCCCCGCTACCCACTCCCCATGGAGAGCGGGCCTAAGCCATCAGTCGGACATCCCCAAGTGCTCCCAGACTGTGAGAGGGCACAGGCCGGGCTAGGAACCCCCCTGAGTGCACAATTTTCATGCACCGGGCCTCTAGTTTAAAAAATAAAAACCGTAGCCCCAATCACAGAGCTTGTTCTTTATGGTTGTTTAAGACTATTTGTTAAATAGATTAATGATGAGAAAAGTGAAAATAGCAAGAAAAACCTATTGGGAAATCATATTCATAGAAAGAACATTTAACCAAGCTATTTTATTATTATAATTCCTAGTTTTGCTTGATTGTTTTTGGTCTTCTACAAGACAAAATAATAGATTATAAAGTTATTTTGATCAAGCACTTAGCAGTAACTATAAAATACAGTAAACATTAAAATACAATTTTTTAAAATATATGTTATTGATTTTTTTACAGAGAGGAAGGGAGAGGGATAGAGAGTTAGAAACATCGATGAGAGAGAAACATCGGTCAGCCGCCTCCTGCATACCCCCTACTGGGGATGTGCCCGCAACCAAGGTACATGCCTTTGACCAGAATCGAACCTGGGACCTTTCAGTCTGCAGGCCGACGCTCTATCCACTGAGCCAAACCGGTCAGGGATAAAATACAATTTTTAATTGTATATTAAGCAATAGCATTTATGGGCCTTAAGAGGCAATTAAAGACTTCGAGTCATGTTACATTTATTCTGTGTTTAAAAAATAAAGCAGCATGGTTATTTTTCTTAAAAATATCTCACTTGGCAAAAATTAATTAAAGTTTGATTTATCCAGTATGTTTGTTCCTACACTTGCTCCTGTTGGCTTGAAATCATCATTGTTTGGCAATGAACAATTAAAGTATTATGTTTAGTGAATGCTTTGGGTTATATTCTAGTGATATGGCAGACTACAGCACAGACTTGCTTTACACAGGTGAGATAGAGATAAGGAAAGCACAGCTGTCAGGATCTAATTCACAGTACACACTTCCTGAGGAGAAAGGTGGGGAGTGGGTCTGATTATATTACATGATTATTGAGGTGGGGGAACAACTCACAATTATGAGAAGGAACATGTAGACCACATTGAATGATGAATCTATAATTGAAAATGTGCATCACTGAAATGATAGGAGATAGTTGTTTTCTTACCACAAAAGAGATAGGTAGGTGGTAACTGCTAGGTTTAGCAAAAACCCTTGGAGAAAGTCAGATTTAAAACTGTGTATTCTTAATTAACTTCGATAATGCTATCATCATCTAGAACCTTTTCAGTAAAGTATATGTTCTATATTTAACCAGAACCTTACACTTTTCTCTTGAAACAGAGAAGCATACATTATAGTAGTAATTAAAAAGCAAAGATTCTGGACTAAACCTTCCATTTGACTTTTTGTTCTATCCATTACTACCTATGTGACCTTGGGCATATTACTTAACCTCTTTAAACCTCCAGTTTATCATCTGTAAAATAACAAATGGAAAACAATGAAGCAATATTACTATATTCAGCCTGCACTTACAGTAACATTACCATCACATCTGAAATTTTAGTGAATCTGTTAACAAAACAACAATTTCTTTTATTGTTAGTAAACCATAGAAAGCAATTAAATTTTATTATTGACCATGATTCAGCAACTATTGGTTGAGTAGCTATATATATAAAAGCCTGTTACAATGGAACGACCGGTCGCTATGACATGCACTGACCACCAGGGGGCAGACGCTCAACACAGGAGCTTCCCCCAGCCCACAGGCCCCAATCACTGATAGGGCCTGCCGGCCAACCTCCCAGTCCCTCCCCCCAGCCAGCAGGCCCCAATTGCCCGATCAGGGTCAGGCCCTGGGCTGGGACAGGGAACCAGCAGGGTGGGTGGCAGCAGACTGGGCAGTGAGGGAAGGAAGAAGGGCGGAGGTGGGGAGGTGGGGAACCTGATTGGCCTTGATCACCAGCCAGGCCTAGGAATCCCATCGTGCACGAATTTTGTGCACCAGGCCTCTAGTCTACTATAAGTCAGACACTAAACATGAATAAATCTGATAATCTGCAAGGTTTCTTATAGTTCAAGTATAAGTCCATATGAAGTTTTAGTGCTAAATTTTTATACAGAAATTATTGAATTTCCATAAAAAAGAATTTACTTAAGGAGAATTTCATACCTTGCTTTGGAAAAATATTAAAGATAGAATGAAAGCAGCATGTCTATACACCACTACCATAATTCATCTCTGAGTCGTTGTAAAGTAATATATTATCAGAAACTTAACCTTTAGATAGTTTCCTTCTGATTTCATGATTGATAGGATAGAGATCTGAGAATGATTTAAGGAAATCACTTATTTTTTATCTCTTGCACAAGGGGTACACCTGCCTTCCACCCCAAAATTTCTTTTCCTATCTCCTCCGCTTTACATTCCAAATCCAAACTGAGCTGCTGTTGCTTCTGCAGCTTTGATATATTTACTTCCTCGTGGCATTTGTTCTGCTGGAACTAAATCTGGGCTTACCTATACTTTGGGAATTTGTAGACTTTATTTTTCTAACTCTACGTTGGGATATTTTTTCTTGCTATTCCACATCCCAGATATTGCTCACTCTGTCTTCTCTACTACTTTTCTATCCTGTGAGCATTTGTATTGTTGCAATTATCATCAAGTTTTGCAATTATTTATTTTGATATTTTCCCAGCTAACCAACAAGCCTCTAAAAGGCTGAGTCCATGCCCTATTCATATTTGTATATTCAGATCATGTCTCTTTCATGTAGGGGGTACACAATAAATATTAATGAAATGAAATTATAATAGTGTTTGAAGATCTTTAAAAATCTAAAATTTACATAAAAGGCCGTGTTTTCTGTCCATTGGATGATTAATTGATTACTTCATTAATTGATTCAATAAATATTTAGTGAGCATCTACTGTTTGTCAAGTATAGTGCCATTTGTAAGACAGAAGAGTTCTTGTTCTCATGGAGTTTACATTTGAATATAAATAAATAAACATATAAGGTAATTTCAGATGGTGATAAGGAATAAGAAGAGAATAAACAAGGCTAGGATAGGGTAAAACAACATTACATGTGGTGGGGAAGACAGGTGAGGAAGAGATACTTTTTGATCAGTGGATAGAGCATCTGCCTGCATACTGAAGGGTCCCAGGTTTGATTCTGGTAAAGGGCACATGCCCAGGTTGCAGGCTCCATCCCCAGTAAGGGGCGTGCAGGAGGCAGCCGATCAATGATTCTCTCTCATCATTGATGTTTCTACCTCTCTCTCCCTCTCCCTTCCTCTCTGAAATCAGTAAAAAAAATATTTAAAAAACAACAACAACAAAGGCTTGAAGTAGGAGTAGCTTAGGATTGAACAAATAAAGAAAAAACAATGTTGTTGGGTTTTAGAGCCAAGGAGACAGAGGTCTAAGACAAGAATTCAAAGAAGTCAGTAGATCATGAAGAACTTTTTTGTTCATTTCAGAGTTTGGATTGCATTCTTAGTGCAGGGGAAAACCTTTTTCGGTTTTAAAGGAACAGCCTGATGTAATTTAAGTCTTTGAAAGATATATGTGGATGTTGCGTAGAGAAAGGATCAATAAGAAGGCAAGAATGCAGGTAGGGCAAAATAAGAAATAAAAGTAGTTTAAGGTCTGAACACTGAAGATGGACAAAAGTAGAGGGTTATGTGATATGGCTGGGCAGATGGTGGATCAGATGTAGGGAGTGAAATAATGAGAAGAATCGAAGATGATTAAGGCTTGAACAACTAGGTAGATAGTTAAAGCATTAACCAAAATGGAGAACTCTAGAAAAGGAATAGTCCCAGAGTGGCAAATCAAAACTTCTATTCTTGACAGACTAAATTTGGGATGTCTCTTAGCCATCCCAAATTTATGGGGAGAGGTCAGGCATCTAGGTATTTATTTGTGAGTTAGCATTATTATAGATACCATTTAAAGACAGAGGATTGAATGAAATCAAGTTGAAGCCATTCTTTTTAGTGCTTGTCGCTTTGAAATCCTGGAATCTGTGCTCATTTTATTGGTAAATTAGCAAATTATTCAGTAATTCAGTAATTGAATGCTTACTATATGCCACATGCTGGTGATTCATCAACGAGCAAGACAAAGTCATCTGCCCTCGGAGAGCTTAGATTCCCTTGAGGAAGACAGTAAGCACACAAATAACTAAATATGAGAAAAATATGCCAGTATGCTAAAAAAAAGTAAAAAAAGAAGAGCTAGAGAAAAACATAGGGTGCTATTTTAGGTAGGGTGTTCAGGAAAGGCCTTTCTGAAGAGATAATACTTAGATAGGCAAATAGAGACCACAAGTATTACTAATGTTTCACACTTATCCCCAGTAAAGATCCTCTAACTCTACTAGGCAAAAGAAGAGAAAACTTTATCATACCTCAAATCATTCCTAGAAAGTTAGCATTACTGGGATTTATCAGTGGTTTATTTGGCATCTTGTATTGATGTGAGTTCAATTCATTAGTAGACCTTGACAGTTGCTAAAAACTGTAAGAGATAATTTTGATACACGTATAAATTAAAGTCCACCCCATAAATGTTTCCCTTTTTGAATTTTAATTTTTTCCTTTTTTGAATTTTTATTTTAATAGTATTCCTCTGGACACTAGCTATTTTAGCTTAGATATAGTAGTTATTTATGTACATTTATAAGCTATCTTCTTAGTCTGTAATCTTCACAAATGGCAAGTCCATGGCTGAGTCATATCTGTATCCCTAAGACATCTAGACAGAATCTAGCATATGGTAACTATACAATTAATAAATAAACGCCATAAATTATGAAATAATATTTAAGTAGCAGATTACATTTTTTATTTCATTTTATTTTGTAAAGAACAGATAGTTATTAAAAAGTCACTGTTCTTTTTTTCCTATCACCATTTATACCCTCTATGCCCTCTTCCACCTCTACCCATTCCTCCCCACACAAAAAAAATCACCACACTGTTGTCCATATCCATGAATTCTCTCTCTCTGTTTTTCTTTTTTGCTCAATCCCTCCACCACCAACACCCCCTCCTTTATATATATTTTGGGGGTTTGCTTTAAACTTTTAACCTACTTGTAATCTTTCATCTATAATAATGTCAAGCATCAATAACAGAAGAAGAATTTCAACAAAAGATTCTAAATGAGCCCAGCCACCATGGCTCAGTGGTTGAGTGTTCACCTATGAATCAGAAAGTCATGGTTCGATTCCTCCTCATGGCACATGCTCGGGTTTCAGGCTCAATCCCCAGCAGGTGGCAGCCAATCAATGATTCTCTTTCATCATTGATGTTTCTATCTGTCTCTCCCTCTCCCTTCCTCACTGAAATCAATAAAAATATATTTTTTTAAAAAATTCTAAATGAGGATTCTTAAGGAGTTGAGGGGTTGAAGTTCCCCCTTTAAGGGGAGTTTTTTCAGACTTTCCAACCTTCTCTCCTCTCCTCCCTTACCAAAATAATAATAGATAACACTTTTAACATATGCCCTTCGAAAGAGCTACACCTCATCCCAATGAGTTTCTTTACTATCTGAGTCATTGTTCCTGATAGAAACATTCCCTAACATTCAAGTGTTTTGAGTCTAAAGAAAAAAAATGTTGAGAGGAATATTATAAATTATGTCTAAATAACTGATTTATTTTTGCACAGTTATCATTAGTTCCAGGTAGCAGTTTAATAAACTGTAGTAATATGATAAATAAGCAGAATGAATTTTGGAAAATTGTTACTTCCAAAGAAGACTGACTCGGAGCCCAGCAATTGGTCAAGTGCTTTTTACCAAGTCCTCTTGGTAACATTAATGTTATCTTCACAAGATAAACCATTCCTAGAGTAATAAGCATGATCTGTTACCATTAAAAGCTGATAAGTTATGAGCCTACAAAGTTCAGCCAACTGTGAGCATGAAGACAGCCGCACTATTTGCATTCTACATTTCTCCTAAAGACTTGCTGGACGCCCACACATCTGACAAGATTAAAACACACACAGAGTGTATTAAGAATTGTAGTATATTAAATTGTAGTATGTTAAACTAGGTAGGAGTAGAGCTAAACTTTGTCCATTTTGAAAAAATAATATTTTTTTCACAGCTTGTATCCATTTTTTTTCAGATCGTATGGTTAATGGAGCACTTGTTCTGTGTTCTAACTTTTTTCCTTTTCATGTCTGATTGGCATTACCTTCCCACAGTCATTGAGGCATAGCACTGCAAATGTAAACTCATGGTGGTACCTTGTCAAAATTGCACATTGCGTTAAACATCACTGTTCTCCAGTATTTCTGAAACCTAAAAGGTACTGTGTGCTAAATAAGATTTGTTGTTAACAAGCCAGTGAGATTTTATATCACTCATAACACTAAGGATTTTATCTGAAATTTTACTCGCAGAGTATCTTTGTCAAGTTTTGTTGCTTTTCCCTAATCTTCTTCTATGTCTCATTTTCCACATTACCTTTCTGTACACCTTAAAATGCAGTCACTGTGCCCTCTGACATGATCCATTCTCAAATTTCAGCTAAAATGCTTTACCGCATTAGTCTTTTCCCATACGGATATAGCATCCATTGAAATGTGAGGCATTAAAACCAAGACTAAGTCAGCAATATGCTCTGGGAAGGAGATTCCCATTCCGTGCTTAAAAACAGGTTCATCACATACTTTTACTTTCGTTCCTTTTGACATTTCACATTAGGATGAAGTTTTCTCCAGATGTCCACAGTGATTTTTCATATGGGTAAGATGACAGCAATAGGCCTTATATTTTATTTTGCATCCTCTAAGAGTTAACTGTCACTTTTCCTCTCACAGCATTGAAATCCTTGGTGGATTGGTCCACAATACATTAGAATGATTTAAAAACTGAAATACCTTTGCATCCTCCTAAAGCCGTAGGCTGAGAGGGAGTGTCAATTACCGTTATGCATTTAGAGCTGACCTCCTCTCCCTCACAACTTATCAGAATGGTAGAACTACTATTGTTTCTTTCTCTGAAATGGAGATAAATCTTGACGAGGGAGAGAGGTTCAGTTTTTGACCCAAAGTAACCAGAATAACCTTAGCAAATGACTCAGTAATTAGATTTGTAAAATTAAACATTAAACTACTGCTCTCTGATTGCTTGAAGGGCAGTGGTCATTTGATTTTTCCAGGAACAGTGTTGATAGAAATCTCTTAGGAAATGGAAAATGATGCTGCTGAAATAACTTCATGTTAAGCTTTATGGTTAAAACACTGAGTTTCCAGGGGAATAGTTGTTTCTTACAAGTGGAGATATTTACATACAGGCACCTTGCATGTTCTACTAAGCTCCTTACTTTAAGTGGAAACTAAACATCAGAGAATTTTTTATTCATTCTTTTTTTAAATTTATTTTTTAAAAGAGAGGAAGGGGGGGAAGAGAGAGAATCATCAATGTGAGAGTGAAACATTGGTCTGTCTGCCTCCTGCACCCCCCTAACCCCAACCGGGGATCGATCTGGCAGCAATTCTTGGGTACACAGGAAGATGTCCAACCAACTGAGCCACATTGGCCAGGGCAACAATCAGAGAATTTTTAAAACATTTCTTTCTTAACTGAAAGATAGGTTTCCTTTTTTTTTTCTTATCAACTACAGGTGTTTTTTTTTCATTTTTGGAGATGGTATCTATACGTTTTCTTACTTTGTTTATCATAGATATCACATGTATATAGTCTATTATAAATGGGTTGCTTTTTATGTTTATTGCACTGAGATATGATTTATATACTATGAAATACACACTTTTTAAAGTATGCAATTTAGTGAATTTTATTTACAGTGCTGGGCACCATCACCATTTTTTTATTCCAGAGCATTATAATCAGCCCTCAAATAAACCCAGAAAACCATTAGCAGTCACTCTTCCTTCCTCTTCTCTCTCTCGGAAACCATAAACCTCTGTTCCATCTATGGGATTTCCTATCCTAGGCATTCCGTATACATGAGTTCATACAATGTGCCTTTTTGTGACTGCTTCTTTCATTTAGTTTCTTTCATGTAATGTTTTCAAGATTCATCATGTAGTAACAAGCATATTATCAGTACTTCATTCTCTTTGATAGCTGAATTATTTTCCATTCTAGTGATATACCCCACTTTATTTATACATTCATCAGTTGATGCTCATTTGGGTTGTTTCTACTCCTTGGCTACTATTAATAATACTGCTATATGCATTCACATATATGTGTTTGTGTGGATATACATTTTTCTTCTCTCTTGGGTATATACCTAGAAGTGAATAGATGGATTATTTTATGCACTAGTTTTAAGTGGAAAACTGACTAAATTTTCTTTGAATATACAGTTATCAGAAGAGTGTAATTAACGCATCATTTCATTAGAAAAGCAATTGCTCCTTTAGTCACCTTTTAAGGATTTGTGAATAGGCACCTGAAAATCTGTTTGCCTGTAAAGACGGAAAATAATTTGAAATTAGAGCAGTGTGTGACTGTATGTTTATTTGCAGATTTCTTTTCAATATTTTCTATAACCTTATGTGGAGATTGTTGTTTTCTTTTTTATGTAGCTCTGGTCAGCATTACAACATAAGGAAAATAATCAATAGATCAAGTTAAAGGAAAGAAAGTTACCTGAAAACCTGCTTCTCTTAAATAGGATTTAGAGAACCACACAAAGAAACATTCAAAGACAACATTTAACTATTTTATGCTTATAGATTTTAATAATTAAAAAAATTAGAAGAGCAAAAAAGATAATTTATTAAGAAAAAAATTTATTATCCATGAGAAGGGTAGAATAATAAATTATTTCTTAACTATAGTACATAAGACAAATCAATGTTTTCAAAGAATGTATAATACATGCAAATGTACAACATATGCTATTAAGTATAATAGAAAACCACATTCTAGAAACAAAAAGTTGAATAACAGAATTTTCCCAATTTTATAAAAAATACACATACAGTAAGCATAAATATTTCAAAATGGTAGAAGTGACCACTGTGGTAGCTTTTACATTCTCCTGTATGCTTTACTTGATTTTCTACATTTTCTACAAGTATTATGAATTTACATATATAATCAGAAAAAAATAACTGTTGTTTAAAAATTGTTCCTTTTATGCTTGTGATCAAGACAACCAGTCAATTCAACAAAACCTGAATCATTTAAAAAAATTATTAACCAACTCTAGCATTCCGATACATACAGATATTGATCTCACTAAGGATTGTTCTGGATATTTATGACATAAAATAAGGACTTACAATTTTATAGGAAAGGATGGAAGGCTATAACCCAAACCTAGAGCCTCAGGTTGCTGAAACATACTAGTATCAGCTAATGTTTCTCAACCAGACAAGACGTTTGGTTGTCATGACTTGGGAGACCAGGAGTTGCAAGTGGCATCAAGTGGGTGGGGATGAGGGATGCAGCTCCAGGTCCTATAACGCAAAGGACAGCCCCTGCAGTAAAGGCTATGGAGCTGAGGATGTTCCCAGTTTGAGAAACTCTGATTTGATAATCCATATTTTAAACAATCACTTCATTCATGTAGATGCCTTAACTAGGCAGCGGTCATTAAATATTTAAAAGCTTTTCTTAGACTTAGAATTCAGAAATGTTGTCTTAACTATGTGTGAGATAAACTCATATTATATATTTTGCAGTTAAGTAAATACATGATACTAAGAAGTAGTACTGGTATTATTTAAAGTTTCTACAATAAAAAATGGACTAGAGATTTTGACACTCAATATTGTTTAATGAAAAATTTATTATGAAATAAATTACTTGGGGAAAATAGCATTTCTGTACCTCAGTTTCTCATTGATACTATAAGCATATAGATTGTTTTTTTTTTCATTAAAGTAATGACATAAAACTTATTTATTGCACATCTACTAGAGATTTTATGTGGAAAGTACATTCACAGAGCCCTACTGATATATTGTTTAACGAATAACATGGCTATATCTTCAAGGTTCTTTGTTATGTTAAAAAATGTCATATAAACAAACTGACTACTAGAAAAGCATATAAAAATATTTTTGGAAAGGATATAAGCACTAATAAAGTATGACTAAAAATTGTTTACTATATGGAATTATCATAACTGAGTACAAATAACAGAGTAAGAATCTTTTTTGACCCATAACTAGAACATTGAAACTTACTCACCATGAGTTACAGTAAATTATTCTGATTTGACAGCAAATCTCTGCCAAGATTGGACTTGGCTTAATTCTTCAGCCTCATCTCACACAGCAGTTCCCCTCAATTCCTGTGCTCCCACAAACCTCTCCTTTCGGGTTGGGGAAGGGGTAACGTCCCAAAAATGAAACCAAGCGAGGTCTTTTCCACAATGGGGACTTAGCTCATGCTGTTTCCTCTTTGCATGGCCAGATCTTGCCCATTTCTGTTTTAAAAAAACCAAGTTTCCTTTGGCCGGTGTGGCTCAGGTGGTTGACCCAGGAAACAGGAGGTCAGGGTTCGATTCCCGGTCAGGGCACATGCCCAGGTTGCAGGCTCAATCCCCAGTAGGGGGTGTGCAGGAGGCAACTGATCAATGATTCTCTCTCATCGTTGATGATCTCTCTCTCCCTCTCCTTCCTCTCTGAAATAAAAAATCTATTTAAAAACAAACAAACACAAGTCCCACCTCTGTCTCCCCCCTCTCTTTTATACAGATTGTCCTCTGTTATTCTCCTTCTAGTGTGATTCTTTCATAATGTTTGACATTTTGTGATTATATTACTTATTTGTCTTGTTTATTGTCTGTTGTTGCTACTCTGACACTGGAGTGTGTGGCTGTCTATTCTGCTCACTATGGTTCACCCAGTACGCAGGGGAGTGATGACGCATGGATTATTGTTTGAATAATTTTGGGAAAGGGAATCAAACAATATGTTTAACACCTATTCTGTGCCATATACCCAGCTGTGTGCTAATAGCCCAGTAGTTGGAGACACAGACTAATCTCTTCCTCCATGAGACATAGAGTGTAATGGTGAGATGGCCAGGAACCCTGCTGCAGTGCGGGGCTTTAGACAAATACATCGGAGGAGCTACTTGGGTGGTCAAAGAAGGATTCCTGAGAAACTGACATCCAGGCTTTACCCTGTGGGATGAATAGAAATTTTCTAGATGAAGAAATGTCCATCCGGAATGTTTCAGGCAGAGGGAACTCTCCCACATAACTTTTGAGGCTAGGGGCATGGAATTGCCATTCACTCCCATAAGGAATACAGGAAACATAGGCTCATATTCCAGGCATGCCCTCAATGTTCAGTTCTGCATCCTTTAACTTTGGACATCAAGTTAGCAATATTCAGTTGGCAGTCGGATGGGTCTGCTACTTAGGAGAGAAGTCTGCATTGACCTCTGTGGGTTTGATGAGTCCAATACAGAGATGGGACTTGAACGCATGCACAAGGATGAGATCTCCCAGGGACAGCAGCATGCAGACTGGGAGAAAAATAGGGGCAAGCAGTGGAGGAGGAGCCAGCAGAGACTGAGAAAAAGAGGAGCGTTTCAAGGGCAAAAGAGAGTAGTGTTGCTAAAATTGAGATAGGAGAGAGTTTCCAGGGCAAGTGAGTGCTAAGCCGTGCCAACCACTCTGGGCTAGAGGCCACATGCGTGGGAGACATTGCTCATGATGGGAATTGATTAAACACTTATAAAGTCAATGGGATCATTAAGAGGGCAATTCCATTTTAGTGGCTGAAGCAGACCAGCCATAATGGTAAGATGAAGGAGTAAGCAAGATGGAACTAGAGGCAGTGAGTGTGCGTAATTTTTTTCAAAGGTTGATTGTCGGGGAGACTGAGGGGAGAAGTCAGCGGTTATATAGGGCCAACGAGTGTCCTTTTCAAAATGGAGGAGAAAGTGTGTCTTTCAGCTTAAAGACAGCCAGTGAAGATGGAGCAGTTGAAAATGTAGGGGAAATAGAGGACAAAATGAATGGAGTGAGATCTCAAAGGATATTGGTTAAGTGCTTTACAAATTTCGTAATGTATCCACGTAGGTTAATTTGTTAAATGCGTATAATAATACTTTCACATAGGTTTCATTCTTCTTTCTGTACAGATAGGACCAATGGGATTCAGAAAGTGTTTGTAATTTGCCCAAAGGCACATAGCTAATAAATGTTAAAGCTGAGATTTGAAGTCTTGCCTGTCTGTTTCTAAATTTCATGTTATTTCCCAATAAACAATGCTGACAAGTTAACTGCTCCTCAAGCCCCTGCTCTCCAGTACCGGTAACATTCACTTACAAATTAGAGAACAATGAAGAGAAGAAGAAAAAAAGCCTCGGGTTATTTTAAGATATAGCATCTCACTATTTGTTCCTAAAATAAAGAATTAACTGGATAGCAGATGAAAAACATTTCTCTAAATAGATTGAATCATAATGTGGATTCAACTCAAAGTGTGGTGAGCAGACTGACAGTGTCACCTGGGAGCTTGGTAGGAATGCATAGTCACAGGCCACCCAGACTTGCTGAATTAGAATCTCTGAGGGCGAGATCTAGGGATCTAGATTTTAACAATCCCTCCAGATGACTCTGATGTGCACTAAAGTTTGAGAAACACTGCATGGCTTCATCATACTCAAGTTATAGCATAAGAGTGCTTATCTGAAGGCACTTTAAAACAGCAATTATGTACTTAAAGATGTAACAGTGAAATTCAAACAAACTCAGATGTGTAAGACCATTGATACTATCGGAATATTATATGTGAAAAGGTAGCCTAGACCAATTTATAGTAGACAGTTCCCATGTAGAAAGCATTAGGGGACCAATTGTGAATGGATAGGTATATTTAAAATATCATAAAAACCTCAAATTTAAAAAGTTTAAAGTGAATGAACCAAATAGAATCACAAGTTTAAGTCACTAATTATGCTTTTAAGAATGCAACAGATTTTTTTTTCCTGGAATTGAAAGACAGTAGTCTGAATAAAATCAAGTGTCTCTCTGCTCAGAATTAATGACACCTTTGGCAATTATAGCATTAACTAGTTAAAGAGCTGTAGAGTTTCTGAGAGCAGACTTTCTGGTGTATTTTTGTCTATTCCATTTTGTCAGTGAGCAGATAATAGGTTTGTGGACTTAAGTTGACTATGAACTATATTATAGCATGAAGTCCTTAATTACTTGGCCATTTTGAAAAAAAATGAATATCTGCAAAACATGACTATTTTTATTTGCCATTAGCAAGATTTTAAAGGAAAGACACTTTAACTTAAATGCATTAAGATAGCTGGGCCACCGGGATGTTTTCAGTAAGCCATGTTAAACATGTACCCTCATCCATTCTACATTTCTTATTTTAATCATTTTCATTTAAACTAAAATTTTAAGAAGCTAATCTTAATGTGATTTCACTGAAGAGATGAAAATAATATTGCAATTAATATTTGGAAATTTGTGATAGTGTCACAAACCAGGGAAATACTGGATTAAAAGTTTAAAAGAAATAGTTCAGCCCTGGCTTGTTTGGCTCAGTAGAATGAGCGTTGGCCTAGGTTGCGGGCTCCATCCCCAGTGGGGGGCGTGCAGGAGGCAGCCTATCAATTATTCTCTCTCATCTATCTCTCTTTCCCTCTCCCTTCCTCTCTGAAATCAATAAAATTTTAAAAAATAAAAATAATAAATAAATAAATTCAATAGTTCAACTTCCTACTTTCCCACTAACTTATTTCTTGGGTTTAGACAATTTTTTTGAATTTCATGTGCTTCAGATTTTTCTTCTGCAAAGAAGGTGGGAGCAGAAGTGAGCAAATGGAGTTCATTTGCAGCATACTGGAAATTTATCTGCTTCTAACATTATATCCATTGTGGTGCTATATGAATTAGTTACTAATATCTCTATTAAATGCACTGGCTCTGCAGTTATGGTGACTACAGAAAGAAAATTCTATGTCAATACCCATTGCTTGTTCTCTTGCCATATTGTGATGAGTTCTTATTAGAAAACACTGAAATTGAGATAAAGAGAAAATCAAGATCTGTGAGAGCTACTGCACTGAGGAAGGAAATATATTGTACAGCTGGGGAAAGAATAACTAAGCTGAATAATCACCAACATCTACAACAAAGCAATTAGAGTTTCGTCTGTCTTGTTCAGACTAATAAACATTTGTCTTCTAGTCATAGGAAATTATTTCTGTAAATAAAATGGAATTATAAATAGTTCTTATGATATATTTAAGAAGATAAAAACATACTTATATACTATTTTGAAAAGCATGAAACATTAGATTACCTTCATTGTATGTGATTAGCTTGACAGCCTCCCAATCTGGCATCGAACAAGTTCTCATATGCATGAGAGAGAGAAAAAATTTTGATACACCCTTATTAGATAATTTTTGCAAACCAAATCATTGTTTCCAACAGCCACATCCAGGGATTTCCAAAATGCCAGAAGTACTGCTCCTGTGGTCAGAAAGCAATCCTAGGAGAAAATGCTCTGAATCAAGGGCAATATTATACATATAATATTCCCCTCATCTTGTATAGAATGTTCTTCATTTTGACACAGGAGCATTCATTTCAGGAGGTGGTTCACGTGAATTTTTCTCCAACAAATGCTTCTATAAGAATTCCGTATTGCTTTATTTTTTCCAAATGAGAATAAAGTGGATTGGATCCTCTTTGTGCCTGAAAAGTGAGAAATTGCATTTGATCATTTTGATGAGAGAGAGAGAGAGAGAGAGAGAGAGAGAGAGAGAGAGAGAGAGAGAGATAAAAGAAGGAAAGAAAGGAAGAAAGAAAGAAAGAAAGAAAGAAAGAAAGAAAGAAAGAAAGAAAGAAAGAAAGAAAGAAAGAAAGGAACTCTTATTCCAAAAAGCATTTTTAAAGGTCACCTACCACTCAGTCATGTTGAGACAGTGGTTCACTCTTTCTGCAGTTAATGACAGCCTAAAAATGTCACCAATTCAAATGCAACCAAATGGACCCTTACTTTTAAAGTTCAGTTGTGAAAATAACCACCAGTATGGGTAAGTTTTACAGGAAAAAAATTAATACTTTTTTAAAGTGTGTGACTCTCTTGACCATATTTTGGCAATTAAAATAGTTTATCCTGCTATACGATGAAAGCATGAAATGTACGTCACTCCATCACTTTTCAAAAGAAAAACATTGTTTTTAGAAGAGGTGTACATTTTTTAAATGTTAATTGAAATAATGGGAAAAGGGGAAATGTAGAAAGTATAGGAATTAAGTAAAGCAAATCAGTAACTGGTTGCACTGTTCTGTGAAACAAAGTCTAAGTGCATTTAATATTCAGAGTGACAAACATACAGAAACTTAATCTACTCTTGAAAACAGAGGTTTTGAAGAGTGAAAAAAATTATCCATTGGATGGAGCCTAACAGGGTGTAAAATCTAATAATGAAATTGTGTTTTGGCTGACAATTTATAGACCTTATATTGCAGTTGTTGATGGTATCAATGGGCTATTTTCCATGCTATGTCCCTACTTGGGATTTGAAAAAAATAAATCAATAAAGCTTAATGAGAAATGGAGATTTCTAGTTCAAACCAAGTGTCATACTGCAAATTATAATGCCGATAAAAAGAACTGTGTCACTTTCTCCTATCTTAGCTCCCCTTTCCCTAAAGGCTGCCATACTCTTTCCTAAAACCAATGAGAAGTGGGTGAAGCCTTTATCCCCACATATCAAGAACCTTGCTGCCTTTACGATATTCAAGTTCAAAGAGGAAGTGTGGCTAGTATTTCCATGGGGTTATCAGGCAGTAGCCTTCTGAAGGAAACCACAGGCTGGCTAGTTTGCCATTTGTGCCATTTCTGCTTAAGGCTCTAGGGGTACCATGAACAATGTATTCTCTTTCCGGGCTTCTGTGCCTGCCTATAGGTATAACTTTATGTTGTTCCTGTCATTCCTAGGCCATCTTTGAAGTACATTGCAAGTCCCAAGCTACTGCTCACCTCCATTATTATTTACACTAGAGGCCCAATGCACGAAATTCGTGCAAGGAGCTTGGCCATCGCAGGCCCTCACAGCCTCAGCCTGCCCTCGCAGCTCTGGCTTCATCCATAAGGTTGTCTGGACGGTCATCTGGAAGGATGTCCAGACAGTCGTTCTGCTGTTTGGCCTAATTAGCATTTTAGCTCTTTATTATATAGGATTATAATGTGTTTATTATAATATTTTATGCAGGCAGGCTATATTGTAATGATAACTATTGAAACCATAGATAATTATAACTAAATTATTTCTAGTTTAAAATGATAATTTGAACAAAGTTTTAAATTTAAAACAAAGGTATATAATAGATAAAGTGTTAAGTGGAAATGTAGATAGTAGTACATACCAGTAAATGGAACAGTAAAGAAAAAAAGCCTGGATGAAGATATGTTGCATATTTTACCGTAAATGACAATTGAAATTTACTGAGGGAGAGCAAAATGATAAAGTTGTTTGTTTCATAAAATGATTCTTAAAGATAACAAAGTTACCATCATTAAGAGACATTCTCAGAAAATGCATAGTGAATTTAAGAATTGTTTCCCCTCAACCGTAACAAAAGATCAAGTGTTGACATAAGAATTAAATGTTCAATAAAAAAATTTAAATAATGTGTAACAGATCCTGAATTTACCACTGTGGGCTGGTACAAAATGGCTTAAATTCTTACACACATAAAAAAATCATTTTGATGGGAAAAAAATTTAAACCCTATTATTTTAATTATGGAAATGTTAGAAAATTATGATGTAAAAATTAAAAGGAATATTTTACATAATGTGAAAGATCTGTAATTGTCACCAAAATTGGTTTATAGAGTATGTTTTCTAACAATATCAAATATCAATTGTTTCAAATTCTGAAAAAGTCACAGTACTTTTCTTTACATTTTAGAAGAGTCATACAATATAGCAGACATTATCCAATTAGTTCCTTGGATTGTTTCTCTTTAAAAGATTTCTAAATTACAAACAAATTCAATTCAATATTTTTGAATTTTTAAATATCAAAGAAGACTTTTAGCTACCTATGAAAAATTAATTGTAATCATTATGGTCCAGGTATGTTACCTAAAAAGTGTAAAATTATTAAAATTTTAAAACAAAAGACTTTTTCTGCATCAATTGATATGACTATGTGATTTTTATCTCTCAATTTGTTTATGTGATGTATTGTGTTTATTGATTTGCAGATATTGTATCCATTTGAGATATCTCAACCATCCTTGCACCCCTGGGATAAATCCTACTTGGTCATGGTGTATGATCTTTCTGATGTAATGCTGGATCCGACTTGCTAGAATTTTGTTGAGGATTTTGGCATCTATGTTCATGAGGGTTATTGGCCTGTAGTTCTCTTTCATTGTGTTGTCTTTATCTGGTTTTGGTATTAGGGTAATACTGGTTTCATAGAATGAGCTTGGAAGTGTTTCTTCCTCTTGAATTTTTTTAAATAGTCTGAGGAGAATAGGTTTTAAGGAAGGCCAGGAGACATATGAAAACATGCTCAAAGTCACTAATCATCCTATAGATGCAAATCAAAATGACAATGAGGTACCATCTCACACCTGTCAGAATGGCTGTCATCAACAAATCAACAAACGACAAGTGCTGGTGAGGATGTGGAGAAAAAGGAACCCTCGGGCACTGCTGGTGGGAATGCAGACTGGTGCAGCCACTGTGGAGAACAGTATGGTGCTTCCTCAAAAAACTAAAAATGGAACTCCCATTTGACCCAGTGATCCCACTTCTAGGAATATATCCCAAGAAACCAGAAACACCACTCAGAAAGGATATGTGCACCCCTATGTTCATAGCAGCACAATTCACCATAGCTAAGATTTGGAAACAGCCTAAGTGCCCATCAGCCGATGAGTGGACTAAAATACTGTGGTACATCTACACAATGGAATACTACGCTGCGGTAAAAAAGAAGGAATTCTTACCATTTGCAACAGCATGGATGGAACTGGAGAGCATTATGCTAAGTGAAATAAGCCAATCAGAGAAAGATAAATATCACATGATCTCACTCATTTGTGGAATATAATGAACAGCATAAACTGATGAGCAAAAACAGATTCAGAGACAGAGAAGCATCGATCAGACCGTCAAACCTCAGAGGGAAGGTAGGGGAAGGTGGGGGTAAGGGGGAGAGATCAACCAAAGGAGCTGTATGCATGCATATAAGACTAAACAATGGACACAGACACCAGGGGGGTGAGGGCATGAGTGGGGGCTGAGGGGAGGAGGGCAATGGGGGATAAGGACACATATGTAATCCCCTAATCAATAAAGAGAGGGAACAAAAAAGACTGATGTTTTTCTTATGGCTTTATTTTACTGTATGATGCCAGAAATATTAGAAATATTTGTGCTGAGTTTTCTGAAGCAGACTGTATGACAAATGTCATGGATACACTTGTTATACACTTGTACATGCTATAAATCATCACCAGTTTATAGAACTGTTGAATGAAACAGAATACTTGAACTTAATGATGTTGTGTTCTTTACTAGTGTTCTTTGATTGAAAGATGGAAAGTTTTCACAAAGATTTACCGTATTGTTAATTCCAACTCAGAATTTTCATTAAATAAAAGAAAGGCTTTGCCAGATATTCAAAAATGGCAGTTTGTGTTCCATTGTCTCACTGATATATGTCACATAAACTAAATTTTAAGCTTTGAGAAAAGAAAAAACTCATTTATGTGACTTATATAGATAGTTCCAATAATTTAGGTTTTAAAATTGAAGCCTTTAATAATACTAATCAATAAAAATGATTTTGCACATTTCAGCATGAATTAATATGCAGGTTTAATTGCTAACAGCAGCACGTTGTCAACCTTGTAGCTGAACAAATTACATGAAATTTAAAGAATGCTTTGCTGAGATTAATACCTTTAGAGTTGTTTCAATATATGCAGTTGCTCTTTATACTCAGTGTTACTTAGTTTACATAGGAATTGGAAAATTTACTTCACTTAGACGTATTTTCCAAATATTTTTTAAATGCCTTTGTTTCAAAGAGTCAAATATTCTTCTAAAAAAGATGAGCTAGTTTTCCAGCAGTTACTGGAAACTACATTAGTATGTTTGGAATAACTTGAGTATGTAAAACTACTTTTTAAATGTTTTTATTTTAAAACAATTTTACATTTATAGGAAATTTGTGAAGATTTTACAGAGAGTTCCAATAAACTCTACACCCAGTGTCCCCTATTATTTTCATCAGACATTAGTGTGTCATATTTGTCATAGTTAATGAACCAATAGTGATACATGGCTGTTAATTAAAATGCACGCCTCATTCAGATTGACGTGGTTTTTACCTGATGTCTTGCGCCAGAGTCCCATCCAAGCTGCCGCATTATATGTAGTCATCATGTCTCCTCATGGCTGTGAAACTTTTTCAGACTCTCCTTGTTTTTTTTTGTCTGTTTCTTTGTTTTTTTATTGTTTAAAGTATTACATATGTCTTCTTTTGTCTAGATTGACACCTCCCTGCCACTCCCACCCCTGAGAGCAAGCCCCCACCGCCCCAGTGTCTGTGACCATCAGTTATACTAATATGCATGCATACAAGTCCTTTGGTTGATCTCTTTCTCAGACTCTCCTTGTTTTTAATGACCTTGACATTTTCTAAGCATACTGCCAGGTATTTTGTTGAATGTTCATCTCATGAGATTTGTCTGATTTTCCTTTCACAATTAGAGTAGAATTATGTGTTTTGGCAGTGAAATCACAAAGTAAAGGCCATTTTTCCCCATCTTATCCAGACTACATGACTTATCACTGTTGATGCTGACCTTGACCACTTAACTGAGGTAGTGTTTTTCAGATTTCTCTATTGCAGAATTACTTTTTTTCCCCCTCTTTCCATGCTATATTCTTTGGAAAGAAGTCATTAGATGGAACCCACATTTAAAGGATAGGGAGTTGTGCTAAATCCTTGAGGGTGAAATATCTATATAATTAATTTGAAATTATTTTGTATGGAGAGTTGTCTATTGGTCCACATTTATTTATGAAACTAATAGCCCATTGCGCAATATTGCGCAGTAGGCTGCCCACTGCTTCCGCGGGAGCTGGCAGGAACACCAGTGCACCACCCGGAGCTGCACTGCTTCCACCAGAGGCAGGAGGGAGCCGCGCTGATTCCGTGGGAGGTGGGAGGGAGTCACGCCACTTCTGCTGGAGCATGGAGGGACTCCTGCAGATTCCGTGGGAGGCGGAAGGGACCCGCGCTGCTTCTGCGGGAAACAGGCCTGCCGTCTCCTCTCCAGGTCTGCACTCAGCTGTGGAGGCTGCAGGCCAGCACCCTGTCCCAGTCCGTGTCTGTTCCGGCCGGAGCTGCCTCCAAGCCTTCGAGATCAGGATCACGGGCTGCAGGCAAGGCAGGTCCAGGGTCCTGGGGTTGCTGCCTTGCCTGCGGCCCGGTTTTCCGATTGAGATCACCGGTTGGGGGCAGGCAAAGGCACCCCGGTTCTCCAATCCAGGGCTGGGGGGCAGGGCAAAGGCGGCTCTTGCCTGCTGCCTGGGTTTCCGATCACCGTTCTTCGTTCTTCCCCTTTTGCCTCCCATCATTGTGCCTACGTATGCAAATTAACCGCCATCTTTCTTGGCGCTTAATTTGCATATCACCCTGATAAGCCCATGGGAAGCATAGCGAAGGTACAGTCAATTACCCTGTTTGTCTTTTATTAGATAGGATTGTTTATTTATATTAGTATGAGCTCATGCATATTTATTTTACTCTCTGGATTATAATTCAACACCATTTTATACATGTTGTTGTTCAAATTGTGTGTGTGTGTGTGTGTGTGTGTGTGTGTGTGTGTTGCTGCCTTTTTTTCTGACAACATGGAATGTTTCAGGCTCAGGTTGTATATGTTCTATCCCAGTCTTGGAATCATGCATTTCTCTAAGGAGTCTTGGTTCTTTTTAAGGGAGAATGGTATTTAAAACCACTATCTGTGCCCTACGATTTCTTGTTGCTACTGGGGTGCTGTTACTTCTAGGCATTTTCAGCTTACAGAACAAGGAAATATATGTGTACACTAGTCTGTGTATATATACACATATCTCTACATATCTTTATATGTAACCATCTGTATCTATATTAAGCTAAGCATGAATTCATAATGATGTCTCTAACTCTAATCCATCACCACATTAATCATTCCCCTCCCCTTGCTTGTCTATAACTTCCAGCTCCCACAGTGAGAGAGATTGGGCTATCACCATCCACCCTCCATTATGTAATTGTTGATTTCCACTATATATATATCAGAATTGTTAACTTGAACCCATGTGAGAAATAATGTCATCAACTAAAATACAGTACCGAAATAATTGTTTTTGCCTTTAGTCTTACAAACTCCATTCATTTTCCTTTTTTCCCCCACTTAATCCTCACCCAAGGATATGTTTTCATTGATTTTTTTCAATTTTTTACTTTATTGATTAAGATATTACATATGTGTCCTTATCCCCCCATTGCCCTCCCCCCTACTCACCCACCCCACCCCCCCCACTCGTGCCCTCACCCCCCTAGTGTCTGTGTCCATTGGTTATGCTTATAGGCATGCATACAAGTCCATTGATTTTTAAGGAGAGTGGAAGACAGAGGGAAAGACAAAGAGAAATATCGATGTGAAAGAAACACATCGACTGGTTGCCTCCTGCACGAGCCCAACCATGGTCCGGGCTTGGGAGGAGCCTGCAACCAAGGTACGAGCCCTTGACATGAATTGAATCCGGGACCATTTGGTTCACAGGCTGACGCTCTATCCACTGAGCCAAACAAGCTAGGGCTCCATTCATTTTCAAAGTTACTTAGGTCAGCACCATTTCTCCTCAGCCCCATCGGTGAGGTTGTTTTCTACATTGGGAATGCAGTTAGATTTTCTCTTGGCCCATTCTGCATTCTACCCTAGGATTCCCCTGATCACCTAAAATTTCCATACATTAAGGTTCACTCTTTATTCAATGGACTTTGACAAATGCATAGTGTCATATATCCAACATTGCCACATTATATAGAAGAGTTTTATCACCATAAAATTCTTTTGTGCTTCACCTATTCAGTACTGTCCCTAACCCACAAAACCTGGTAACCACTGATCATTCTACCATCTACAGTTTTGCTTTCGTTCAGAATATCAAAAAATTAGAATTCTACAGTATGTAGCTTTTCCAGACTAGCTTTTTAAAAAAATATTTTTATTTATTTCAGAAAGAACGGGAGAGAAAGAGATGGAAACATCAAGAATGAGAGAGAATCATTGATTGGCTGCTTCCTGCATGTCCCACCTGGGCATGTGCCTGACCCAGAATCGAACCGTGACCTCCTGGTTCATAGGTCAACACTCAACCACTGAGCCATGCTGGCTGGGTCAGACTAGCTTTGTTCATTTGTTAATATACATTTAGGATTCAGCCATGAATGTCTGTGGCATGATAGCTTATTTCTTTTAATCCCTGTATAATATTTCATGGTATAAATGTATCCTAGTTATTATAATCCATTCACTTATTGAAGGACATCATGATTGCTTCCAGTTGGGGACTTTTATGAATAAGGTTTCTGTAAACATTTACACAGAGTTATTTTGGTGTGTAGATATGAGTTTTAAAATCATTGGAAACTCACCTGCATTTTTCAGTTAGATAGATAAGAACCAAGATGACTAATAGCTAATCCCAATGCTTTATAGATAGTAAGCCTTTAGTAAATATTGACTAATACTGCATTATTTTCATAAAAGATAAAGGGGGACCTAGCCACTTAGAAGAAAATAACCTTCAGGTTAGCACATAAAATTGAATCTTAGCTGGAGAGTGAAAGATGCAATGGGTTTATATTGAATCTCCTAAATTACTTTTATCTTTTTCTTGATTATTGTTTTTATATATAATTTAGTTTACTTGTTTTTATTATTTTATATTTCTTTATACAGTCACCATTAAGAGAGATGTGTACCCTCAACAGACATCTTATTTATATCTTTAATTAGATGTTTGTCAATAAGTAAATGTCTACATCTATCATGACAATACATTGTTGAATTTAGTTCTTTTGCTTAATATAAGCATTAGAATGTGAAAAGACTAATCCAGGAAACTTCCAACGGAATTTAGTCTTTATCTATTAGAGTGGCAGTTCCAATGCATAAATGCATTGCATTTTAAATATGTGTGTGTGTGTGTGTGTGTGTGTGTGTGTTTGGCAAATATAAAAAAACAAGAGAAGATGACAATACCAGTAACTCTGAGTAATTGTTAAGCAGCACCAATGAATATTTAGTGAGATAATAGAATTGACTGCTAATTTGCCACTGGAATTTTTTTTCAAATTTTCTTAATATATGCTGAAAGTTTTAGCTTTCATTTTAGAAGCAACAAATTTCTTTTTCTGTTGCTATCTAACAGTTCCTATTCCTCTATATTCCCTCCTTTTCATCCACTTTGTCACCTAAAAAGATTTATTTGATTTGGTACTAAAATAGGTAGTGGTATATTTCAAACGGATTTCTCAAGACTAGCAACTCAGTGCTTTTGATCCACGTTAAATCATCCTTCTCCTGGGACACCAGTTCCATTCTACAATTACAAGTGCCAAGAGCTTGCTTATTTATAATAAGGTCATTTATGTTGACAGATCACCGTTTTTAGTGGCCTTAAATTTGTCTTAACCTGAAAATTCTGATTAATAAGTCATACTTTGTGAGTTGACTTGTTCTCCCTAAGTCCCCAAAAGAGGAATAGTTGTTGCCTTGATGGTACGTTTTCCATGGATCTGTAATGGTAATTTATTTGAACAGTAAAAATAGTTTATATTGACTTAAGTAATGCGCACATTTTATAATGTTGGAAATACCTCCAATTGAAAAATAGTTCAGATAATATACAAGTACTTCTAATCTTCTACGAACTTGCATAGTAAATTCATAACTTACTTGACTCATGAAGTTAAAAAAGAAACAGCATTTTTATTCCTCAATATAGGATCTCTGATTTTAATTGCTTTTGTTCTTGTTCACTGAATGCTTCAGGCATATTTTCTTGTTAAAAAACAGGCAGTAGGAGGAGCAACACTTTTTAGTAGTGTATACCTACCCTTATATTGTCATTGTATTTTCCTACTGGAAAGAAGTTAATTATATATGTTGAGCATATGTCTGTGAAACTTTGGAAAATGTCTTTAAAACTGTTAACAAAACTGTTGAAGATGGAGGAAAAAACAAGAAAGGAAAAAGAAAACAACACCCACACAAGCAAATTCCAGTTTTAGAAGAGCAACAAGAGAAAACAATTTGAAAATAAACAACTTAATAGTGAAATTGCTATACCCTCTACAGTACTTGAAGGAACCAAAGATGAGTTAAATTATTATTCTTTCTACAGTATATCCAAATATCTCCCATTTAATAACAAAATTAAAGGATACAGTAGAAACTACTACTATCCTATTGCTATAGGCTTGTAGATATCTTTATAAAATGATTTAAAATGTGCTTTCTGGATCTTTTCATTTCATGGGGACCATTTCTTTACTATCATTAATATAACCATTAATCTGGTTGCAACTTGAAAAAGAAAACTTAGTTTGTTTCCATTAGCACAAAACAATAGAAACTGATGTTTTTAGATCTTTGTTATATAGTTTGTTAAAGTTCAAATAGAAAACCCATTTTATTTTAAAACTAGGGGCCCAGTGCATGAATTTGTGCACCTTGAAAAAGAACTGTGGGCCTTGAGGCTGTGGTGGGCACAGGGGTGGGTCTCGGCCCATCCTCTGCACCCCCACCTGGCCCCTCCCTGTCTGCCGGCAGCCCCACTCCTGCTGCCATCAATGCTCCCACATGCTGATGGCACCAGCCCCACTTGCAACCACTGATGGCGCAGAGCTATTGGGGCCGGTGCCAGCAGTAGGTGTGAGCAGGGCCGGCACTGTCAGTGGGTGTGAGCGGTGGCTGCTCCCCCAATTGCCCCTCAGGAGCAGGGGGAGGTGGAGAAGCCCTCAGGGGCAATCAGGCTGGCAGCCGCTACTCACACCCACTAACAGAGTCAAGCGATCAGGACTGGTGCCAGGGACCGGCAGTGGGTGCGAGCACCAGGTGGTATCTAACAAAAATGCATGAATTTGTTTAAAAATAAGCACATAGAGAAACAGGGGTATAGAACATATTTTAGGTAAATCTAGAAAAAGGTTAAGATATAATTCATACCCTTAAGACACTGTCAAGTACTAGGGGTAGGTTGTAAATTTGAACTTCTTAACCATGAAAGCAATGAAAAAGACAAATTCAGTTACAGAAGTCAGAATCTCCAAAAGATAAAAAACAAGAGTTTTTTTTTTATTATCTCATCTATGAGAAATATTTCCCATAGGTCCTCCTGAAAGAAACACTATCTGATGTAAGAGGCTATTTTCTATATTTCTATAATAAATGCAGCCAATTCTATGAAACATAAAATCTGGCACCAGGACCAGCTGCATTGCCTAATGACCCCCTGTCCTGGCACTGACCAATCAGTAGAACCTGAAAGGACACACCTGGAAAGATGATGAATATTCTATTGAACCTTAGCCAGTTTGGTTCAGTGGAGAGAGCCTCAGCTGGAGGACTGAAGGGTCACAAATTCAATTCCAGTCAAGAGCACATACCTTGGTTGCAGGCAAGATCCCAGGGTGTGTGTGGGAGGCAACCAATCAATGTGTTTCTCTCCTTCTGTCTTTTCCCCTCTCTTCCACTCTCTCTAAAAATCAATGGAAAAATATCCTCAGGTGAGAGTTAACAACAACAAAATAAATAAAAATAAAACCAGGAAAATAAAGAAATAAAGAGTATACTTTTCTTTTACCATATAATTAATTTTGGAAATATGACAGTACATTCAGAAATATGTCTTGGAAAAATCAGTGATTAATTATTATTAAAATCTTTTAATTGTCAATACCAGCATATCTTTAATTTATTAAGAAATTTTGATATTTCTTTTTCACTGGCTATATATATATTTTTTAAGATTTTTAAATTGATTTTTAGAGAGAGAGGAAGGGAGAGGGAAAGAGAAAAACATCAATGTGAAAGCGGAAACATCAATCGACTGCCTCCTGCACACCCCTACTGGGGATGGAGCCTGCAACCCAGGCATGTGTCTTGACCTGGAATGGGACTGGCAATACTTTGGTGCACAGGATGATGCCCAACCAACTGAACCACACTGGCCAGAGCTCACTAGCTATAGTTTGACATAACATTACTATAAGTTTAGTAAAGGGAAACAAACGAAAAAAAAACAATTTTTTACATTTTGGGAGAGAAATAAGTGAGTTAGCTTTTAATAAGAAAAGCCAGCACTAAAATTTCATTGGTGGTTATGTTGTCTATCTCTAGAATGATAAAGAAAATAGTGAACTTAAAGTCTAATTTTCCCATTCTAGTACCATTTTGATGTTTTCAAAACTCACAATTCAGAGTTAAATATTTCTTTTAGAAAAAAACAAAAAACAATGAGCTCCTTTGTCACCATTAATATTATCACTGCTCCAATGCATAAAAGAGATTCCAATAGTATAAGAGGACTTACTTTATAATAGTGAAGCAAGTCATCTGGTAGAACCAGGCCTGATAATGGCTGAGCCAGTATTTATAAATTTTAACATTTCACAAGTGAAATGTTTGCAATTGTAATGTTTAATCTAATACATAGATATTGGTTGTAGATGTTTTGGAAAAATTGAAATACTGCCAACACTTTAAAAGATTTTGAGAGTTCTAAACACCAACACTTAGAATAGTTATGTGAGAAGAAATTTTCTCTAACTTTTCAGGAAAACAATACCAATTCTATTACCAGCCTCCCCTATGCCCCCCCCCCCAAAAAAGTTTATGTCACCTAAAGAAATTTCTATTTATCTTTTCTTTTCTACATATCTTTCAGCGATTTTCATATATATTGGAAAACTAAAAGCAAACCCACCTAATTTTAATAATGTACTTGACCTGAGAGATTTCAGGCAAATGAACTTCTAAATATCACAAAAAAGCTGAAGTAATTAAAAAGGGTTTAAGAATGAGGATTTAAGAGTTGCATTACCAACTGTTTTCACGGTTCAGTTACCTGAAATCTTAGACAAATCTTGCTTTTTAGACTGAAAAATACATTTCTGACACTGTGCCAACCAATCTGCTTAATTCAAATATCCTAGAGCCAACCTCACCTGATTGTTCTGGAAATTGATGTTATGTTATTATCATTGTGTTTTCTTCTTTTAAAAAATTATCAATTTTTTTTAGTCTTTGGGGGCTCAATAAATAACATTTATTTTCTCTGCCTGCAATCTAAAGCAATTGAGTAATAAGGAAACCTAGTAAGGCAAAATGGAAACCAAAATATTACTTTTATTACTGATAAGGCTGATATTAGAGAATGCGGCTCACGTCTCTAAATAAGGGGCTTCCTAATACTCAGCACCCGTCCTATAACCCAGACGTTAAAGATATTTATAAGACATAAAACTGTCACTCTGATTAAATATTTTTGTTTTGGAAAGTAGTTTTCTGTTTCATAACCTACATTATTTATAGTAATGCAAATAATTATAATTGTTACTTTTAATGAATTAATGAGTATTTCTTAAATTTATCAGAGTTAATACCCAGTACTATATACATCAATAGCTATAATATGCATAACTAAAGCTCTTTTGGTCTCTAGTAATTTACAAGAGTGTGAAGGAGTTTTGAGAGTTAAATGTTTGGTAACTGCTGGTGTCGCTGAGCCTCCTGAGTTTTTTTTTTTTTTGGTTTTTTTGGTTGTTTTTTTTTTTTCTACCCCCGCCCTCCCCTTCTCCCTCCCCCAATCCCCGAGCCTCCTGAGTTTTAATGGGCTTAACAGAGGGGTGCAATAAATACACGTGCTATATATGAATTGTAGTTACATGTTCTTTCTGTATGGTTTTTCTAAGTTTTTTTTTCTTGTTAAAAGTCTTTTATATTTTCAAGTTTCTCTTACCTTCGAAAAAAGAATTTTATGAAGTAAAATTGAGACATAATAAAATGCTCACAAAACAAATCTAAATATTTCATTGTATTATGTGATTCTTTCATTAATAATAAATAAAGTACTTTTGATCTAATGCCCTAATTCTAGGCAGGATTTCACTGAGCCTTTGATGATGATGATGATGATGATGATAATGATGATGATGATGATGATACTAATTAAAATCTTTCACTTAATCTTAAGTTTTTACTTAATCTTCTCAACAAAGTTTTGATGTAGATTAAATTGTTATTCACATTTTGTTCATGAGGAAACTTTAGGCCAATAACTTGAGAAACTTAACTAATATTACACAAGTCAAAAGTAAACATGCTTTAAAGCTTATGCCTTGTCTACATCTGGAATCAAAGTTCTGTGTCTACCGGGATCATCACGTAAAGTAGAAGACTTGTTTCTCCAGTTCTTGTTACTATGTTTTAAAAGTTTGTTAATGTTCAGACTATCAACTTCTTTAAAACCAAGAAAGCTTGGCCCTGGCTGGTTGGCTCAGTGGATAGAGTGTCGGCCTGCAGACTGAAGGGTCCCGGGTTCGGTTCCGGTCAGGGGCATGTGCCTGGGTTGCGGGGGATGTGCAGGAGGCAGCTGATCGGTGTTTCTCTCTCATCGATGTTTCTGGCTCTCTGTCTCTCTCCCTTCCTCTCTGTGGAAGATCAATAAAATATATTTTAAAAAAATACCTTTTATTTTTAAAATTGAGCTATCAGCTGTTTAAGTCTATATACATTTTGGGGGGACACCCTATATATTACATATAGGTGGCTTTTATTGAAAAAACCCATCTACTGAAATTATGGAAAAAATTGATTTATTATACTTCTATCCAAAGACTTGCAAAGCGATTAAGAAATAAAATTTGAAGAGAAGCATAGATGTGGATGAAAACAATATGTTTCTTAAAGTACAATCATTTTACTTAAAGAAAAGGCTCACTCAGAGGCTTTTTACCCTTTTATTTAAATTTTAAATAACCTATATATATAAAAAGCCAGCGACCATAACAACCGTAACAACTAGTTGCTATGACTCCCACTGTGGCCAGCAAACCACCCGATCAGGAGGTGGGACAATTGCCAACCTCCTGCAGCCCCTCCCCCCCAGCTGTTCATGCCCCCAATAGGCCCCCACCACCATGATCGGCCCATAGCCCCTCCCCCTGGCAGGCCCCACACCTGATCGCCTGCTGCCAACCTCCCACAGCCCCTCCCCCTGGCTGGCCCCGCCCCTGATTGCCTTCCCCACCCCAATTGGGGCCAGTCCAGCTGGACCCCACCCATGCACAAATTCGTGCACTGGACCTCTAGTTTTATATAAGAGCAGTAATTTTTAAAAATATATCTGTATTAATTTCAGAGAGGATGGGAGGGGAAGAGAGAAAGATAGAAACGTCTATGATGAGAGAGAATCATTAACTGGCTGCCTTCTGCACACCCCCTACTGGGTATCAAGCCCACAAATTGGGCATGTGCCCTTGATCGGGACCCTTTATTCCATAGGCCTTTGCTCTATCCACTGAGCCAAACTGACTAGGGCTGAAATTTTGCTTTTAGACTGATTTCCTAGGTGCTGTTGGCACATCAACGGGAGAGATTTACTCCCAGGTTTACCAGCTGCAAAGACTGGTTGTGACCACTGTGGATGATTATCTGCGCAGGGGCCAACCCCGTGGGGCAGGAATTACTTTACTGTGGCTCTGGTGCCTACTAAGTCCATCCCTTGAGTGTGTTGCTTGTGAAGGTGGCTCTGGGACCTCCCAGGAGGTTCAGGAGGCCCAGGGCCATCTGGCATGAGCTACAAAGCTATCTGAAGATGGATGTTACTTGTGCTGGTCTTGGAGTTGTCCAGGAATGGCCAAAAAAGAACAAAGCCTGGCTGCTGCTAGTTCCAGGCCTGGGGCAACTTAATTAGATGTACAGGGCATCCTGAGGCCAGATTCTGTTTGTTTGAGTGACTTTAGGAAAGTCTGAGCCAACAAAGGACTTTAATATGAAAAAGCCACCAGAAACAGCTTGGATGGGCCTCTCTGAATTCAATAAAAATATATTTAAAAATATATATAAAACCATAGAAATTCAGGGATGACTTAAATGGAAATTCAGAAACAACTCTAGCTCAGGGTCTGAGGAGTCTGTAATGGGTGTTGGCCAGGGCTACTGTCATCCCAAGACTTGCATGGTGCCAGGGGTTCCACTTCCAAGGTGACTCACTCACATGGCTGTTGGCTGCAAACCTCTGTTCCCTGCTGTCTGTTCACAAGTGTTTCTTGCCCCATGGACCTCTCCATGGAGCTGGTGGGTGTCCTCATAACATGGCAGTTGGCTTCCCCCAGAGTGAATGATCCAAGGAAAAGCAAGGTGAACATTGAGTGTATTTTATGATCTAGCTTTATATCATGCTAGAAGCCCCGCCCACCCGCACGTGGTCTTTGGTCGTTACGGTGTTAGGGCCACTGGGTTTTTATAATATAAGTAGTATAATTTCTGTAAGATCCTTTTGGTTACGCAGGTCAGCTACATTCAAGTGGGAATTGATTACTTCAGGGCATGAATACTACAAGGCAGGAATCATTGGGAACTATTTTGGAGGCAGGCAAATAAATCTATTTTAATTTTTTAAAGCATTAGTTTGCTAAACTTCAAATAATAGTCCATTCTGACTTTTTAACTTGATTTTTTTTTTACCATTTTACCCATTTTCTTTCTCTTTTGCACTCACTTTTCTCCTCTCCCCAACACTATATCTTTTATTGCAGCCTATTACAAAAATTAGTAGAGAGCAGAGAAGAAAGATCATGGCTGTGGAATCTTTTAGGACCAGCCATAATTTCTAAGTTTTCAATATACTCATATAGGAAGTATAAAACTGGGATATTTATACTTACCTTGAAGGCTAATGGCAAGATTAAATGAGATCTATCATGTGATAAATGAAAGGTGAACATGGTTGTGCTGTGCACAGGCAGGCTAAATAGTCATATCAGACAGTGGATAAAGAAAAATTGAATTTATTCAGGGAAAGGGGATGGGAGATGGAATATCCAAAGGAAGGGCTGCACAGCACTGAGCCACAGGGACACTGGGTCAATCAATGATGGCAGCACCCAGGGGCTGGAGTTTCATCCTTATATGCAGTCACTGGCGGGAAACTTTTGTCGTCAGTGGGTCTGGGGGCTGAGCTGGTGAGCTTGGAATGCAGATGGAATGCAGGTGTGCAATCAGGTGTCTTCAGGACAGTCTCCATTCCTTGTATGGTCTGACTCATAGTGTCCAGCAAGTTTTTCATGGTCCTTTGTTCTGTGTTGGGAAGCTTATAAATGGCCATTAAGGATTGTATTGTCCTACAGTCCTAACAATAACTGTTCAAGAAATATTAATCCTGTATGCTTCAGTTTAAATCTCTGTCATTTCCTGTATTGTGCCTTGGAAAAATGTGAGGTGAAAGTAATTAGTGAATGCATTTACTATAATTTATTTATTTTCATTTTTTAAGTGAGTACCCCCAGCTCCTTACCTAAACATTTAATGATAGCTCCAAGGAATTAGGTAATATGTTACTTTTTAAAAATAAAAACAAATTAACATTCCAGACTATCTATGGCATCTAGAAATTCAGTTACCTATAGCCCTCAATATTTTGTTTTCATAATGTGATTAAGATGTCAGTACTTTTCTTTTTTTATTCTTGATAATGTTAATGTGTTTTGATGATATTACAAAATGGTAGCTTGTGTCAGTTTATACTGTGATACGAAAGGAAATGTATGCCTTTTTCCAATTAGAGACCATTTCCAGTCAATACTACCACTGACTCAGACTGAACTGAAAATGTCAGAAAACACAGTATTTATCTATTTATATCTTTTCATCTAAGTAATGGATTTAATATTTTGCCTTTATGATAATCAATTAGTTATTATTAGAAAGGTTTCTGGATGCAATGTTAAGTAAGATACAGCAGTTTTTGAGTTTAGCATCTGCATGAGCATAATTTATATAATTTTAGTTCAATCTGTAATGTGAAATTGGTAACAGGACATGACATAACTGAAACTTAATACAAGAGTGGTTTTCTTATTCCATATCACAGCTATCACAATTTTAATACTAAATGGTTTATCATTTTTTAACTAAGTAGGCTTTTTTTCTCAGTGATAAACTTAAAGAGCAGTCTAGAGTTTTATAAATATCTGCAAATGTTATGTAAATTTTTGGTCACACTTAAAGTAATAATTTTCATTTTCACTTGAGTTGAATATACTTTTAAGTATCTGAGTCAAATACAGAAATATAAGCCATAAATACTATTCAACAAATGCTTCAACGTCTTCTTTTTCTCTTTTCCTGATGTTTCATGTGACATTTTTAAATCAAATTTAACTAATCCTTGGTTTAGTCCCCAAACAAGATATGGGTTAGTGAGCAGGCATCTGAATGACAAAAGAACTGCTCACTTAGAGGATGCTTTAAAATATTTTGTTCACTGAAAAAAAATGCAAGCCTCCAGATTTTTCGGACCTTAATGCTCTGCTTTTTCAGTTTGGTCTTAACAGTGTATGGAAAAATTTGAAAGGCCACATAATCCATCAATATTATATTTGCTACAGCCTGAGTTTCATTCAACTTCAAAGTATTTTTATGGCTTTGATAATTTTCCTCCTTTAATGATGTCAGTCCTAGATATATTGCATTTAATATTCTTTTCCTGGCTTGCTCTTATTAGCAGTTAGCACTTTATGTGGAACATATTTTGAATTCCTGACATCAGTTATTCCACCTTTTTTGACTGATCAATATGGTAGTGTTTAATTTAGGGTGAGAAGAGGACATATTTTCAAATTGCACATGTAATTGGAAGATTATCTGTTCTGTGTAGCCACCTGTATATGTGATAAGTGGATATGTGTGTTTAGAAACTAGCAGCTTATGATAATCAGACCCTTTAATATTAAAAATAAAAATCAAAGAAACTAAAATTTTGGCTTACCAAAAATCAAGCTGAATGGAAAACATTCAAAGGCACCAAGGGTTACAGCACTTAGAAGAGGCCTTTTTAAGATGTAAACAGGAACATCCAACTATCCTTTGATGGCTTCTATTTGCATTTAGCACAAAATGGGAAACACATTGCATATAAGAACATAAATGGCATGGCTCTTCCCCTCAGGTGGATTATGGTCAAATTTGGGACATAGGCATTAAACAAATACTCTTAAATATGTATTTATAGGTTGCGTTAGGTGGAATAAAAGAGAATGAAAAGGGACTTTGAAAGAGATTAACTTGAGGAACAGAAAGTCTATTGGTGAATCAAGGAAAATCTCTCTGAAGAGAGATATTTAAGTTAGGATCTAAGGTATAAAAGATGAGTCTGGAGAACAGCATTCCAGAGGATGGATGAGTTTGTGTAAAAGCCTGAGGAAAAAATAATCTTCATAAAGTGGAGAAAAAGAAAGCTTTTGATGATGGATTATCCAAAACAAATGCCATGATGTAGTAAAGTATGTTTAGTTTTATTAGTCAAAGATTATTCTTTATGTACCTCAGAACTTACTTTGTACATTTCATAGTATTTGGTGTATATTAGATGACCAGTAAACATCTACACTAATAAAAGAGAAATATGGTAATTAGCATACGACCGCTACCCTTCCCATTGGCTAATCAGCATATCCTTATGCAAATTAACTGTCAGCCAAGATGGCGGCTGGCAGCCATGCACTGAAGCGAACAGGGAGGCTTGCTTGCTTCAGTGACTGCGGACTCCAACGTTCCCCGCCTGCCGCTGCCGGCCTCTCAGCTGCAACTCTAAGCAACTATGTACTATGTTGCAAATAAGAAGCTAAACAAAACCCCAGAAACCAGCCGGACTGAAAGCCAGTCGGACCGCAACATTGTATCGATGTTTTCAGCAGCGACGCCTCAGAGCTAAAGCTGGCCCAGAATAAAAAAAGAAAAAACAAGGAGCAGTTGGGAGCTTCAGTCACCCGCTTCCGGAAAACAGCCCTCAGCCCCTCACCCAGACTGGCCAGGCACCCCAGTGGGGACCCCCACCCTGATCCAGGACACCCTTCAGGGCAAACCAGCCAGCCCCTACCAATGCACCAGGCCTCTATTCTATATAGTAAAAGGGTAATATGCCTCCCGGCACCGGGATCAGCGGAGCAGCGAGGCCTCCTGGCACCGGGATCAGCATGACAGGGGGCAGCGCCCAAACCCCCTGATCGCCCTGCGGCTCTGTGTGTGACAGGGGGCGGGGCCACAACCTCCCTATCTGCCCTGCTCTGTTTGTGACAGGGAAAGGCGCCCCAACCCCCTGATCAGCCCTGCTCTGTGCCTGATAGGGGGGAGTCCCC
>NW_005871066.1:12968761-13034770 GCF_000147115.1 Myotis lucifugus | reverse complement strand
CACCTCCCCGAGTGCACAAATTTTTGTGCACCGGCCTCTAGTTTAATGAATAAGTACATAAACATGTTTAATGGTAACAAAAGTAAAAGGGGAGGAAATGATAATGGTATATCAGTTATTCAACCTTTTCATATGATTGTGAGTCATAAATGAGATCACCAATAAAATGTGCTGATCTCAGAGTCTGGCACATAGAAAGTGCTTGATTTCCACACAATACAATTTACAGATGATGTATTATAGAGCTGTGCACTTGGAAATATGTAATTTTATTAACCAATGTCACCCCGATAAACTCAATAATTTTTTAAGTAAAAACAATGAAGTTCCTACTTTGCTCTTGAACTATACTAAATAACTACCTAAATTGCTTAGAGACAAAATAATTTCACAACTTTTAAGTGACATAATTCCTATATATTTCCAATAAAATTATTACTAATTGCTTGAACTGAATGCTGTCAATGTATTTCCCTCCCCGGTTCCTATGTGGATGGCAAAAGTAAACTCCTTTTCTTTCACATTCAAACACACACACTCTTTTAGATGCATCATCAGTAAAGTTTTGGGGGTAGATAATGGCCTCAAAATTTGTACCTTCCGTCTAAGTAGCAAAATGTGTGTCATTTTCAGTAGCAAACGTCCAATTATAAGCCTTGTTTTAAATACAGTTCTAAACTTCTCTCAACTTCTTCAGCTGGAAGACCAAACCTAAAAGTCCTTGTGTCTGGACATGAAGTTCCTCCCTTTAGCTTATTGGAGTAGAGGTTGTATTAATTAAATCAGGCAATGCATTTTGTTTGTTTATTTCTAAATAAAACTCTGAAGATTTCTGTTGCTGAAAGAAACTCTGTTTTGGAATTATTATTCTCAGTGCTTAAATCTCATGCCAAAACTTATGAAGATTGCTGTTGCTGAAAGAAACTCTATTTTGAAATTATTATTCTCAGTGCTTAGAAAGATATATTCATTTTCTCAGCTACCATTGGTTAAGCATTATCTAAATATGATCAAATATTTTCAATCAGTTAGAGCATTCAAAAATAAAATATTAAACACGGTAGATAAAATTGAAATATGTTCCATGGTTTCTATGAAATTACATTCTTATAGGTAATTTGTATGTTTTTATTTCCTTTAATATGGCTGTCAAGTTTAGTGCATTCAACTAGACCATGTCATTCATGGCTAGGTGAGTTCAATTTCCTCTGTTACATAATCACTTAAAATCCCCATCGAGCCTGCCTGCCATTGATCACAAAAACTGAGCAAGAACTTACGGATGGTTTAGTGTGAATTCATTAGTCTATTTTTTTTAAATGACATAAAGCACTACTGAGTAAAGCACAATAAAATCATTTTATGTGTTAATACAGTGAAATGTTATTATATTATCACTTTTACAGCTAAATATGAAAATAAAATTAAATGTTAAAAATAAGATAAAAATAACTTGTATGCATGCATATAAGCCTAACCAATGGACACAGACACCAGGGGGGTGAGGGCATGAGTGGGGGGGAGGGGTTGGGGGGGCAATGGGGGGATAAGGACACATATGTAATACTTAATCAATAAAGAAAAAATAAAAAAAATAAGATAAAAATAAAGGTATAATAAATAAAGTAATCCTTCCTTTTTTTGTCCTGGGACAGTGATGGTGAATCATTTCCCATCTGTGAGAAAGTGCTAGTGATCTGTAATACCCATGTTCTCCTTTTCTTCTTGGGCACAGAGAAGTCAATTCTGGATAATGAATTATGAGCTAAAATGATGACTATTTTCAGGCTTGTCCCATTAAATCTCCACTGAATAGAGAGGATAATAAGGACCTAGAGGAGAGGAAACCTACAAAATGGAAGGCCTGGATCCCTGAATAACTACATGGATCACAATTCCTCCTTCCCACCCCCCAAGCCCACCCCTCATACCAACCTACATTGAACTGTGAGTGACAAATAAGCTTTTGTTGCCTAATGCCACTGATAGTTTGGAGTTGTTTGTTATAAAAGTTAGCTTACCCTGACCAATCCAATACTCAATTTTCTATAGGAAATAATATCACTGAGTTCTCAATCAGAATCCGTGGGTGTTAGAGGTTCTAGATCCATGGATTCTGGATAAAATAAATAGTGGTGGGACCTACTAGTACAAAATGTTTACTATAGAAAGATCAATTATACCACAGAGGGACCAATTTCATGAAATTGCATAAGAAGTGTTGACTTTATGTTTCTATAGAATGGAAGGTCTAGTTTCAGGTGTTCTAAATAGAAAAACAAACTCTGCCCAAAAGGAATGCTGATTTCCATCACTATGTTGATGTTTTGTAGCACATGCTCTTCACAGACTGCAATACTCAGGAAATGTTCTCTGGGGAAAAGCTGATCTTACAGGGAGCTAGTAATTGGTAAAAATTGCTCAAACCTGAAATACTGGGGTAACAAAGGCAGAGAACAGCGGCACCACACGGTGTCCATCAGCAACCTGAAGCAGATGCTAGCAAAACATTTCTGAGAACTTAAGACTCTACTACTTTCAGACTAAATTTTAAGGAAAAGCAAAAGCAAAGATATATATATATATGCAAATATTCTTCCTCAGATTAGACCTCATAGAAAAACAGTAGAGGGATTCCAAAATGTGGGTGGAGTAAGTGGAAGCTTCATTGACACACTTCCAGGGCCAAACTGGAGTTACAACTAAAATACAGAAAAAACATCCTGAAAAACAGTAATAGAGTACACATAGCTAAGAATATGAACTGGGACAAATTCTTCTCTCAGCCACATGAGTTATAGGCTTTCAACACTTCCTTGGAGAAGAGAAGACAGAATCCATATGTTTTACTGGCAACGTTGTATGTGCACAATGATGCATAAAATATTCTCATTAATAAGTGAAGCTTCAGTCATTTTCAGTAAACAGCTTTGGGTTTTTGGTTTGCTTAGGGGTTTTATTGTTTTTTATTTTATTTTTCCACTTCCATTTACCTCCTCTATGACATCTTCCAAGCAAATCACATGGGTATGTCTAATTTCAACTGGGAAATGTACTATGTCCCTAAAAGACAGGGAGCTAGTTATACTGGTGATCTGACATAGTAACATCACATTATTTTAGCAACTGTTTTGAAGTATAAATTCTAACTCAGTCATATTTTCTCAGAAAGAGTGTAAACAGCACACTGCAAGTCTGAAATCCTCTTATTTAGTCTGTTTTGTTGTTCACACCTACAGAGCTACAGGGTGATTGTATTGGATTGATGTACTTTTTATTGCTCTTTCACTGGATTTAAATAACTTCTTTATTCAGTTAACCATTTACACTTATGCAATCTCCAGTAGAATAGCAATATTTGTGGTTTGAGTTATTTAAACAATGTGTGAGAGAAATGTAAACAACAAGCAAGCCATCAAAAATCGTCAGAAGAAAATCTAAGTCTGTACTAATGGAATAACTTCATTCTTAATTATGCAGAGCTCAAATTGTCTAGTTAAGGGTATAGAGTACATTCCTCCCAACCCTTGGTAACCACAAACCTCTCCCCACACTTGTTTCCTGCCTGGGGTTCCTTGCCTCTTCTATTCTCCTTTGATGAAGTTCTGTAACTGATAAAACTCACCTATTATTAAAAAGTGCCACTGCAGAAAATTATAGAACATGTTATTCATATAAATGTGTGCAAATCAAAAATATAGAAGGTAATTGTATTTTCACAGTATTTTAAGGCTGGAAACTGGAAATAAGGTTAGACAAATAGTATTTCATATGTGATCATGATGTAAAAGATTTATGTAGCATGCTCAGTGATTCCCTATACAATCCCCAAGGATGTAATGCTATCATAATGTTGTAAATAAGTAAGTCACTCAAAATTAAACAGCCAGCAAGAAGTAAAGTCTGCATTTAAACTTAGCCCAACCTTAAACTTTCCCATATTTTTCTCTAATGTTTTTTTTACAGGTAGTATAATAAATCTGTGCTTTCTTACTAACATATTCTATGTTAAATGATTTGGGATAAGCATTTTTTAAAATTTTACTAATGAAACATACATATTAACTTTATGAGTTAGTAATATATAATCACTATGGAAAATTTAGAAGACACAGAATATTATACAATGTAAAAAATAATTCAGCAGAAAATCACTGTGAAAATTTGGTGTACAGCATTTAATGAATATTCTAAAAAATAAAATAGGGATATTTTTTCTATATTCTAAAATATAATTTTAATAACTACATAATTTTCCATTTTAGGAATGTGTCATAGTAATTTTAACAGCCTCCCCCTTATTTTATTTTATTTTATTTTATTTTATTTTATTTTATTTTATTTTTTGCACATAAAGATTGTTTCTAAAGGTTGGCTATTTAAAATGCTATAGTGAGCCTTGGGCTGGCTCAGTTGGTTTGAGTGTCATCCCATACACCAAAAGGTTGCAGGTTCGATTCCCAGTCAAGGCACATACCTAGGTTGTAGGTAACCCATCATGTTTCTCTCTCAAATTGATGTTTCTCTCTCTCTCTCTCTCTCTCTCTCTCTCTCTCTCTCTCTCTCTCTCTCCCTCCTTCCCGCACCCTCTCTGAAATCAATAAACCTATCTTCTGGTGATATTTTATTTTATTTATTTATTTTTTTATCTGTTATCCATTTTTTTATTTATTTTTATGTTTTTAATTGTTTTATTGCTTAAAGTATTACAAAGAGTATTACATATGTCTCCTTTTTTTCCCGCCCTTGACAATCCCCTGGCCTCCCCTACCCCCCAGTGTCTTATGTCCACTGGTTATGCTTATATGCATGCATACAAGTCCTTCAGTTGACCTCTTACCACCCCTCTCCAGCCCCCCAACCCTCCCCGGCCTTCCCACTGTAGTTTGACAGTCTGTTCGAGTTTGCTCTGCCTCTGTATCTATTTTTGTTCATCAGTTTATAATGGTCTTTATTATCCATAAATGAGTGAGATCATGTGGTATTTTTCCTTCATTAACTGGCTTATTTCACTTAGCATAATGCTCTCCAGTTCCATCCATGCTGTTGCAAATGGTAAGAATTCCTTCTTTTTTACAGCAGCATAGTATTCCATCGTGTAGATGTACCACAGTTTTCTAATCCATTCATCTACTGATGGGCACTTAGGCTGTTTCCAGATCTTAGCTATGGTGAATTGTGCTGCTATGAACATAGGGGTGCATATATCCTTTCTGATTGGTGTTTCTGGTTTCTTGGGATATATTCCTAGAAGTGGGATCATGGGGTCAAATGGGAGTTCCATTTTTAGTTTTTTGAGGAAACTCCATACTGTCTTCCATAGTGGCTGCACCAGTCTGCATTCCCAATCTGGTGATATTTTAAAATGTTTTTAATAAATTAAAAAAATAAAACTGCTATAGTGATATCTTGGTATATACTTTTATGCCCATCTCTATTTTTTTAATATAAACTTTCAAAAAAGAACATATGTAATCTTAGACTTTGCATACATAATCCCAAAAGGTGTAACAGAAAAGTTTACTAAATAGTGCCTGTTTATCAATAGTTTTTTTTAATATAAGGAATAATTTATACACCCCAGAACAGAAAATATTATCTTGTTTTGATTTGCAACTCTTTGATTATTAGTAAGTTAAAAATTTTTTTAGCCTATTGGTATTTCCTTGCATACGAGTTGTTTTCCCTATCCTGTGCCCATTTTTCTACTAAGGAGGAACTCTCCCCAGAAGCTTCTATAATAGCATTCTATTCGGACCTGTTATTTTCTCTCAGCGCACCAGTTTTGCCTTTTGATTAAGATTTAGAAAATCGCACCTTGTTGAAGTAGCTCTTCTAGTCTCCCAGTATTATAGAATTCTAGTATAAAATATTTGGATTCAGACATCCTGGGTTTGATTCCAAGCTCAAATACTAGGCAGGATATGGGACCTTGAGTAAGTCACTTTATTCCCCAAGGCTTAATTTCTTTTCTTTTCTTTTTTCTTTCTTTCTTTTTTTTTTTGTAAAACGTGCGTAATAATTTTGCCTATGACATTGGTATACATAGGACCTGATATAGTAAGTACTTGGTAAACTTTATTATTGTTTGTATTGGTGTTAGTCTTATTATTATTAAATGATTGCACCGAGCATTAAGAAAGCAAAATGATCTGTTAACTAATCTTCATCAGGGATCTTCTTTCACTTTTATGAATCTTTTGTGCTTTGTTACTCTGCCTTTTTTTAGATATACATTTTATTGATTTTACAGAGAGGAAGGGAGAGGGATAGAGAGTTAGAAATATCAATCAGCTGCCTCCTGCACACCCCACCCCTGGGGATTGAGCCTGCAGCCAAGGTTCATGCCCTTGACCAGAATCAAACCCTGGACCCTTCAGTCCACAGGCCATCTCTCTATCCACTTAGACAAACCAGTAGGGCTTTCCTCTGCTTTTTATAGGTAGCGCCTAACCTCAAAGGAGGGAGTCTAATGAAATAAATAAATAATGGAGTAGGTATTTTTAAAAGAGTAAGGCCTCATATCATGTCTCAGCTAACCGAGTAGGGCAACCATTCTTGTGCTGTATTTTTGACTGGTGTACAGCTGAAACATCTCACTCCCCAGCAAAAGTTTCTGATTTCTAAAGGAAACTCAGAGACACATGGAGAAATATCAATTTGACAAACTTAGGGATCCAAAACAAACACACGAACAAAAAATAATCAAACAAACCCAAGATGCCCAGAACTAAAATTTCCAGACGAAAATGCACTTAATTTATTTTACTTGATAAGAATGTTGTTCCATAGGACACATTTGTAATACCTTAGCCAATAAAGAAATTAAAGATAAAAAAGAATGTTGTTTCATACAAAACATATATTATCCTAAATTATCTATCTGTAGATCTATCTATTGATTGATTGATTGATTCTTTCCCTCACTAACTCTAGATAGATATAGATTAAAACATATATTTAAGTATATCTCCCTGTTTTCAATTATTAAGCAGGTTGATATCAATTTATAACAATTTTAGGGACCTACTTGTAACAATTTTCATTTGAAAGAAATAAATCCTTCCCTAGCTGTTTTGGCTCAGTGATAGAGCATTGGCCTGTGGATTGAAGGATCCCCAGTTGGATTCCAGTCAAAGGCACATGCTCGGGTTATGGGTTTGATTCCCAGTGTGGGGTGTGCAGGAGGCAGCTGATCAATGATTCTCTCTCATCATTGATGTTTCTATCTCTCTCCCTCTCCCTCTCCCTTCCTCTCTGAAATATATATATTGAGTGGCCAGATTATGTAGGCAAATTAGCTATAATTTCATGCTGAAGTTGCTAGAGGGCCAGACCATTATAGGGAAGCAGGTTATTTACCATGACAGTAGAAGTGATTTTTTTCTGAAGATATGGGTAAACAACGTGATTTAACAGCCTTTGAACTTGGGATGATTGTTGGCGCGCGGAGCCATGGAGTATCAGCAAAACAGCAGAAGGCCTGTTTGAACACCTTTGCTGTCTGCAGTTACCAAGATAAAATGTCTCCAATTCGCACAGGAACACAAGGATTGGACTGTCGAGCATTGGAAAAAAGTCATGTGGTCCGATGAATCACATTTCCAGTTGCATCATGCAGTTGGCAGAGTGAGAATTTGGCAGAAACAGCATGAAAGCATGCACTCCACATGCATGAGTACAACCCTTCAAGCTGGTGGAGGCAGTGTTATAGTTTGGGGCATGTTTTCCTGGCATGATTTGGGCCCTTTAATTCATGTGGAACAACGGCTGAATAGCACAACATACCTAAGTATTGTTGCTGATCAAGTTCATCCTATCATGTTGATGGCATATCCCAATGGAGATGGCTTCTTCCAACAAGACAACGTGCCATGCCACGGTGCTCATATTGTGCAGGAGTGGTTTCAAGAACATAAGGGAAACTTTACCTTGCTTAGGTGGCCTCCACAATCACCAAATCTCAATCCAATTGAGCATTTGTGGGACGAAGTTAAAAGAGCCATGAGGCAGCTGATTCCACAATCATCAAATCTCACAGAAATGGACAGTGCTATTCATCAGGCATGGTGTAGATTCCTCACATCACCTTTCAGCATCTCTTGGAGTCAATGCCAAGAAGAATCACCACAGTATTGAAGGCAAAAGGTGGCCCAACGAAGTACTGATGGGGTGGTCATAATAATCTGGCCACTCAGTGTGAGTGTGTGTGTGTGTGTGTGTGTGTGTATTTTTTTTAAAAAATTGAGAAAGAAATACTGACTATGATCACAACACCCATTGTAATGGACCACAGGTAGATTTTATGTGCTAACCAAAACGGACTAGAAAGAGTCACTGTGTAGTTCTAGTAGAACAAGCCAAATGTTTGAAGGGTAATGAAGTCATGATGACAGTCACTATCATTCATCTTCCATGGATTTTAAATCTTTGCTGAGAAAGCATGTACCAGTAAGAGGAAATTATTGGCTATTTAGTTAATTGAAGTCAAATTCAATGGATTCTGCTATTAACCAAAATTGAAATGATTTCTTAAGTTGTTTCCCCAAGATGAACAAAGTATAAATCAAATATATGTTTGTGAAGCTTAGGTAGCTCAAATTAATATTCCTAATAACCATTTTATCCTAGTTTTTAAAATTCTACCTAAGTCTGTGGGACAAAATGGTAGCCAATAGGAGATTTTTATCCTTCAGGGTTTTACAATATAATGAAAGTATTTTTTAAAAAGTGAAAGCTCAAATGAACAAAATATTTAAAAACCAACTGTTATCAGTGCTTGAAAGGAAACCAACAAAGGGCTGAACAGAGAATCTACAGGCAGCCTTCCTAGATAAGATGCTAGATGGAGCTGAGGGAAGGCCAGTGAGACCTGGACAGTGACCCAGCAGGGGACAGGAGCCTCACATAGGGCCAGAGAGGCAAACAAACCACATCTTACATGGCCTTAGGGTAGAAAGGAGTTGGATTAATGTGAACCATAGTGGAAAGTTCTTGAAGGGCTTTAATCAGGGGAATGCATCATGCAAGGATATTTCAAAGAACACATGGTGTTATCAGTAGGAAGCCTTCCCTGAGGGAAAAGAGATTTCCTGAATAGAAAAGTATGAAGTATAGCACTTTCTTAGCTAACTTCTGAACTATGAAAAATCTGAACTGGATATTAAATACATCTATGAGTTATATACATTAAACCAAATTATACTCAGTGTTGTTGTTTTTTGTGGGGTTTTTTTATGGGCAAATGATAGGTGTCCAAAATGCAGATGAAGAAGTGAAGAGATTGCAGAGAATGGATAGCCAAGGGCAAAACTAAGGAAATTTGTGATGCTGTACAGCTGGAGAGCCCTAAAGTTAAAACAAGGGCAAAACTAAGGAAATTTGTGATGCTGTACAGCTGGAGAGCCCTAAAGTTAAAACAAGAATCCTATCTAATAAAGAGGGGATAAGCTAATTGACTGCCCTGCCCTCAAAGATGCCAGTGCCCACAGCCAATAAGGAGGGAATAAGCTAATTGACTGCCCCACCCTCAAAGATGGTGGCACCCACAGCCATAAGATGGCAGCGCCCAGTCCCCTCAGCCCTGCTGGGGTGGCAGGCCGGCCTTGCTGAGCACCTGCCTCCAGAGTCCTTCAGTCCCCTCAGCCCCCCAGCTGCCCAGGGCCGGCCCAAGGTGCAGGCAAGCCTCGGATGGCATCTCCCCAGCCACCCAGGGCCACCCGAGGCTCAGGTAACCAGGGCCGACCGAGGCTTGTGCTGCCAGCAGTGGCAGCAGCAGAGGTGTGATGGGGTGTCGCCTTCCCCTGATCACTGGGTCGGCTCCCGCCTCTGAGGGCTCCCAGACTGTGAGAGGGGGCAGGCCGGGCTGAGGGACCCCCCCTCCAGTGCATGAATTTTCATGCACCGGGCCTCTAGTATAAAGAATAAAGATAAAATGAAATGAAAATGATAGTTGGAGTTACCTGAAAGCTACAGGAATGTTGAAAGTGCATTTTGATTGGCCTCACTTCAAAAATGAAAGGCTAAGAATCTGGAATAGGTAAGGTTATAAGAATACATTGGTGACAAATAAACCACAGAGGAGAAATTCCTCTTCAAAACAAAAAAAAATGATGATGCCACCTAAACGTTTTTTATTACTACTTTGCCTCTAAATGAGTCTGGGGGAAGAAATATGCAGGTTTTTCTTGTAGTGAAGCATGGTGATTTGATTCCCTGAAGTATAAATCCACTTGTTTTCACAGAGAACCACTCTCAGGTGATCACTACAGTGCACAAGCTTACTCAGGGTCCTTCAGGGTTCGTCTGTGCTTCAGCATAAGAGGCAGAAAATGACTTCTTTATTCTTGAATTAAGAGAAAATAAAATAGAAACAGATAATGAAGAAAATGATAGCTCACTTGGTTATAACTATTTTTTAAGGAACTAGAAAATGAGACTGAGTAGTGGCACTTTGGGATTTGTTTCCAGTTCATTTTTAATGCTTAAATTTTTATTATAGAAAATTTCAAACATATAGAAAGTAAACAGAATGATATAACAAGCTCTATATACATTACCCAATCAATTGTCAATATTCTGTCATTCTTTTGTCATCTAGACCTTCACTCACTTTTTAAACCATCTTGAAACTATTGCTTTTTGTAATTTGAGGGTTTAAACTTTTTTATGTTTGTGCAACATTAATTCTTAATAAGGGGATACTATTATCTAGGCAGTGTTATCTAACATTAGTTTATTTACGGCTAATATTAACTTGAAGATTTGATAGCAATAGAGGTAAAACAGAAAAAGCCTTTCTTCTCTTGCTTGTGTTTTATTCTGATTAAACTTGAAAATTGAATGGTTTGAATCTTTAAGAAGGGTCCTGGAATGGGAAGGTTTGAGGATTGGGCTGCTTCTGCTGTTATTGTGACTTTAACTGCTCTGTGACTTAGTTTTCTCATTTGTAACTTGAGACGACTGAATGCCATACTCCCTGAAGCAGGTCCTTCTTCCCAAGTGGCTTATACTTCTATGTACTTCACTACCCAGTGCCTGTCCTACCCTTCAAGGCAAGGCACAGTTCATAATTCCCATCTTGCTGTTAGACCCAATTTAATTCAATGCACCCAAAACTTTATGAGGGCTGATTATTTGCCAGACACTGTTCTAGGATACAGAAGTGAACAAAACTGACCCAAATCCCTGCCTTATTAAGTGAGGTATCACACATTCGAATGGTGAATCCCTGCCTTATTAAGTGAGGTATCACACATTCAAATGAGGTGTCACACAATAAAAATGATAATTCAAATATGTAATAGTAAGCATTATGTTAGGTGATAAGTGCTAAAGAAAAAAAATCAAAGCAAGAAAGAGGAATATTCACTGTGTGTGTGATGTGTGGATGATGAGGGATAAAAGTTAGGTGGGATGGTCAGAAAGGGCCTCCGTTTAGAAGGTAAATTTGGAACCAAGATCTGAAAAGAATAAGGAAGCTGGTGATGTCCATATCTCGGAGAAGAGCATTGTGGGCAGAGGGAACCTTAATTACAAAGATCTCATGATGGATTCTGACTGCTGTTTAAGGATGGTGAGGAGGCAGGTGTGGCCAGAACCCAGTGAACAAAGAAGGGGTAAACTGTTGGGAATGGCCAGCACATTGTGAAGGGCCTCGTAAATCTTGTATGACACTGGATTTTACTCTGAGTGAAATGGGAAATCTTTGAGGTTAAAAGAGCTGGTAGGATCTGATTTATGTTTTAACAAGGTCAGCACTCTGGCTAAGAAGAGAGCAGAAATGAGGAGACCAATTAGGCTACTGCCATTATCCAGATTAGACATTAGGGAACTTGCTGGTAGTGTGAGTAGTGAGAAAAGGGTTAGATTCTGGATCTGTTTTGAAGGTATGAATGATAGGATTTGCTGACAGGTTTGCTGGTCTCCTGAGGGCATGAGGGCTCAGGGTGTAATAGCGCTTAACTACCACCTCTAATACACGTGCAATCCATAAATGTCCAGTAGACCCCTCACTCAGCCCCTCTCCACCTGCCTCACTGTCTGCCTGCTTCACCATTTCTCTGTCTCACATTCTCAATGTGTAGTTGTCTAGGGTATGAAGCATCATCAAGGGAAGTGTCCACGCATAATTTTCAGAGAGTGACAAAGAAACTCCCTTCATCCTTGTCCTTCAATGTTACACTATTGTGGGACCCTTCAGGTTTTCTCTGAAACTGCATAGCATTTCAAAGTTGACATAGAGCATAAGGAAGATCTTGCCCGACGTTTTGTTTTATAGGTATGGACCCTTAGATAAAATAAGTTAGATGACTCACCTACAGGACAGGAAAGAGGAGAAATAAATAGCATGGAGTTCTCAAATACAAGGAGTAAACATATGGCAATTATGTGAGTAAATGACATAGTTTTAAATCCCAAAAAAGAAAACAAATAACAGAGTACAAAAAAAAATGCTGTATACGTACCCAGAGAGGACAAGTGAGTGGGATCAAAGGCAGTATTTTTGACATGATAGCAAAATAGTCAACTCATTATGCAAAGCTTTTGTTAACAGTTTTTGGATTCAACAGTTTTTAAGTTAATAGTTTTTAAATACTGATCTTCAATTTCTTCTCATTAATACCTCAGGATTTTTTAAATTTGTGGAAATTAAAGTAGAACACTTACACAACTTTGTACTGTTAGTCTGAACAACCAGTGAAAATGGTTTCTAAAATAAAAGTATTCAATCTCTATTTTGTTTGCAAAATCAAACCTGTATTCCTCATTTACTTTTCAATAAACTAACTTGCAACAGAACAAAATTCAAAGCATTGCTCTTATTTAGATTTTTATATCATTTGAAAATATTTTAATTAGTGTCAATTTGTGTTCATTTTTCAAAGTTAAATAATAGCTTCAAAATTATGTTGTAAAAAAAGTTCTACAGTGATAGCTTTATTATTTCTTTGGTTAATTTCAATTTTTGTGAACATTTTACATTAATGAACATATACATATAAATGTAAGCAAAGGCTTAAATATATTTTCCCTCATAAATCTATAACAATAAAAGCATAATATGCAAATCGACTGAACTGAACAGCAGAACGACTGTCCAAACAACCTTTCGGACGACCACACTATGACACACACTGGTGCCAGGCCAGGCAAGGCAGGTGCTATTGAGATTGGTCGGGGGGCCCCCACCATTGCCCCACAATCGCCCCCAAAGGGAGGCCCAGGTCAGCCAAGTGATCACACCCCACACCTGTCACCCGCAGAAGGAGGCGACCGGTGGTGGGGGTGGGGCCAGCTGCCAGTAGCTGAGGGAAGGAAAGCCCCAAAAGGCCCTGATCACTGGCCAGGCCTAGGGACACTACCCGAGGGGTTTGGATTGCAAGAGGGTACAGGCCGAGCTGAGTGACACCCCCTGTGCTTGAGTTTTGTGCACCGGGCCTCTAGTTTATATATAAGTATGAAGAAAAGACCTGTTTATCTTAACTCAGGCACCATTCATGCCTAACTAGAACCTTTAGAATGATGCAAGAAAATAGTTCTAAGCTATTGCATTAATGGTAAGGGAAAATACAGAAAAAAAATACCCAACTTAGTTTACACTTAATCTTAACCTTTCTGGGTTTTAGTTTTTTAATCTGAAAAACTGAGTTATTATACTTGCCTTAGCTATCTTATTGAATGGTTATAATGATCAAATAAGATAATGCCTTTGAAAGTCCCTGATACATTATGACAATGCTGGTAGTATGAGCTTTCAGAAAACATGATCAATTTCTCTTTTCCCTGATGGGAAACGAGTGTTTCCATGTTCTTTAAATAAAATCTGTGTCTCTATGCTTGACATTTTAAAGAAGTAGGCCACATCCTGTGTGCTAGAAGAGAAATATGGTGAGTTTTTCTCAAATTCCTAAAATTAAATTTGATTTCACTACAGTGGCTATTTTGCTGTCTATTAATGAGCACAGGTGTTCATTGAAACAGCACTGCACTCCAAAACCCTGGGCCCGGGACTCAGCACTGGTAAGCCTGGGTGCCTGAAGAAGAAAGTTCCTTAACCTGAGGGCAGAAATTGGCAACTGGTAGACTTACCATTGAAATTCAATTACATGTTATTGAATTACAATGGAGAAAATCCATAGGAGGCAAAGCTCCAAAACTCCTCTACAGTGGAACTTCCTTCCCCAAACACGAAAAACCAATTTTAAAAACTTACTGTTTCCAAAATAGTGCTGTAAATGAATAGACTATCAAGGGACAGCTATAATTATGTTCTTTCACATCATGTGAACACACACACTATACCAGAGTGACAAGTTTAACCACCTCCAAGTCAAATCAACATCCTCCAGAAATAAATCCAACATGGCTTCATGTCATGAATCATTCTGAAAAATATGCATTTTCCTGCTGTTGGCCATTTTAGAACACATTTTCGATTTTATTTCAACATCACATTTTTGTTTTGTTATTAAAATCTTTGTTCAAGTGTGGGTCTAAGTTTCTGTAGTCCCTGTAATTGATCACCTGGGTGATTTTATCTTAAACAGCAGTGTCAGGATGACCAATTAACCCACACATATTAGTGAATATCCCTGATTTTTCTGACAAGGTGATTTGGGGGATATAAAAGCATAAGAGTGTTTGCAAACTAGTTGGGAAAAGAAAATAAAAATGTAAAAAATGTAATACAGCTAGAGTCATATGAGAGTATGGCCAAAATTCAAGAACTGGCATAAGAGAAGGAATCTCATTTGCAGAAATAGAACCTCCAAGGAAGGGACCTATGAAAATGTATTTTGAAAGCTCCCAAGAAGATTTTGAGAGATAATCAGATTTGGAAGCTGCTAGTATTTCACTTTCTCTTCTTACATCTCTCCTTAGAGTAATCTGCTTAGTACTCTTGCTACCTGAAAGAAGCCTGCCTTGTCTTTCCCCCTTGAAATCTGTTCTTAAATATTTCAAAGCAAAATTCTTCACTGACTAATGTCCAGTTCCCTTCAGCCATCTGTTCTGGTCCCTGCTATGCTAATAGTTAAGATATTCTTCCTGATGTTAGCATCTTTGCTTTAGTATAGTCCTAAAGCATATTTCTTCTATTATAAAAACATTATTTCTTATTTTAACTTTCTAATGCTTCTTTCTTATGTAGACTATGTTCAGATATAAGTATATTGTGCTGTAGATAACAATGAAAAGGATTATTTTCTCTCCTTTATCATAATTTTTAAAGGGGAGTTGTTCCTCAATTCAATCTCATTTTTCCTTTAAATAGCCGTGATGCTTTAAAAAGTGTCTTTTTTTTCTTTGTCTTTTATTGAGTAGGTGGGGAGAAATTTCTGCCCATTTATATGGCAATAATTCAAGCATTTGTGCAAATTTTCTTTCATGGAATGCTCTTCACATTTAACCTCTGCTCTATTCGTACTTCTGCATCTTACAATCACAGGAAATGAGTAAGATAAACTAAATTGTCTCAGCAATCAGAAGTCATTCTCCAAACCATCTATCTGAATATCATTTGGAAGGCAGTCTACACAAATGACAGCTCCTCTGCTTGCTCACGGTGACATGTAAATTATGCATGCAATTTCCTTACAACTTGTCAGTCACCTTGCTTTTGTTCCAGAGGAATTCAAGCAGTTATGGCACCTTAAGATGAGAAATAAGTAATGCAAGGCCATGGGATAGTTTTGTTTTGTCTTTCTGTTCAGGTTTCCCTAATGGTCCTTTGCTGAGACAGTCCTGACAAATATGGCAATTGTCACCTGCTGGTTTGCTGGAGAAACCCTGCCTTGGGGGTTCCTTGAAAACCTCACACATCTCTTAAGAAACCTAAAAAGTATCCATTTGAAAGTGATATAAGAACCACCCAGTACATAGAAAGAAATAAAAAGGTCAAGATTGGGAGCTTGGGGTTTTCTTTCTATTTGCTGGGATTTTTGACAGTTACTTTTGGAAATTTTAAGAGGTGCAATAGTAATCGGCGTAATTGGCCAAAAAAAGGAAACTGATTAGGGCAAAATTGAAACACATGGTACTCATAGTTACTTGAATAGCATTTGGAATGACATATTGTCCTGTCATTGTTTATTTTTTAAAGGAAACGAAAGTGGCATATAAATTTGGGTTCGCACACACAGTGATATGCTGGAGATGGCCCCACTGCCTGGAGAGAGCCATGGGTGCATTTCTCCCCAACTTCAGATCAGTGACTGTCAGTTGATAGGTTGAAATTGGCTATCGAGGCATATTTACTCGACAAAAATTGGCAGATGCAGCAAATCAGTTTGTTTATTTGTTTGTTTTCTCATAGAGCCAGTTGTTAAACTAAAAGGGCATGTTTTCCTAAATTGCCATGACTATGGCTGGACTCTTCACATTTATCTAAAATATTAATGCAGAATCATTCAAAGAATGTTCAATTTGTATATAGCTTTTATTCCCAATTTCTTTCCCAGAGGGTGGCAGCATGGTGCAATAAAAAGTACCTGGGGCTTTGTATTGAGAGGTGGTGTTAATCGCGTTCTGTCCTTTTGCCTCTTTGATCTTGGCAAAGTCAGTTAAACTCACTGAGCCAAAAATGCTTTCTCTCTGAAGTGGTGATAGTAATACTACCATGGGGGTTAAACGGGATGATGTAGATAAAGCAGGTAGCCATGTCTTACAAAGAATCAAGTTGAGTCAAGGGGAGCCCACAATTGGAGCAACCTTTCCCAGAATCATGGACTAAGCAGTAGTTCTCAACCTTCCTAATGCCTCGACCCTTTAATACAGTTCCTCATGTTGTGGTGACCCCCAAGCATAAAATTATTTTCATTGCTACTTCATAACTGTAATTTTGCTACTGTTATGAATCGTCATGTAAATATCTGATATGCAGGATGTATTTTCATTGTTCGCGACCCACAGGTTAAAAACCGCTGGACTAATGGAATTCAATATTTGAAGGGTCCTCCAGAAATGTTTTACTTCCTAATCTCATAAAACCAAAATCTACAACCTGAATGAGATCTTCAGAAAAGTTCAATATCTTCATTTCATAGAGAAGGTTATTGACATTACATGAGTTATTGAAGGCCAGGTTTCCTTAATCCTTAATAGAGTTCAACTGAACTCTATACTCTCCTATGGTAAGGTAGCATCACCTGACTTCTAGGTTAATAATGTAACTATTTCTTCTCTTTCCTCTCTTCGGTCCTCTCTTCTTTGTTTTCCTTTTCCTTCTCTGTTTTTCTCAATTCAGTTTCATTTGATTTTGGTTTTATTAAGTTGCTCTGGTGCCTTGGGGAAAGTAGATTACTTGACTGAAATCAGAACTTCTTCAAAACCACATTTTACTACATGTGAAACCTTTTATGCTGAAAGACACTAATGCAAATGTTAGGTGAACTAAATATATGTGAGCAGATGAGGTAACATGTAGAAGATGACCCATGGGAAAAAGGATTTATTTTATAGCTGACTACTTAGGAAGAGCAAGAACAAAAGTCCTATTTTCTGAAAGCCTATTATGTGCCAGATTATGTGTTAGTAAATTAATGATTGGTTTACTTCTAGATATTATATTTTCTATTTCACAGATGAGGAAATTAAGGCTGAGGGACCTTGAGCTAACTTGCCCAATGTTACACAATCCATTCGTGGTGGAGTTATGGTTCAAAACCAAGGTGCCCATCCTCTTTTTTCTCAATACTAGGCTAGTAAATCAGAATATATATCTCCCACTGTATTCATTTTCCTTCATGATTTGAAGGACATTGTAAGTAATAAGCTCTGTTTAGTTCAGTTTATTTAAACAGACATGTTTTTGGCCATGGTTTAAAATTTCTAGAAATTGTTTTTAGTTTCTACTTCCAAGGAATGTTTTCATTTTAAGAGGTTGTACAAACCATCTGAGTCATTACGACAATAAGGATCCTTACTTCAGGTAACACATACAGATTTACACAGTGCATTCTACTGAATCTTGGTTTTATGAGGTGAGAATCATCCAAAGGACTCTGGATGGAATGGAGAAAGGCCACTGAGGGCTTTAAAGGGCAGGAGAAGGAAAGTGGAAGATATGACAGCAAATTGCACTCCACAATTTTGTCCTGGCTCAGCCCAAGCAAAGCAGGAGACCCCCTATGCACCCCATTTATGTCTATCTGATGGGGTCCACAAGATGAAGTAAAGGCTTATGGAAAAGCATGAGCCTCTGGAGAAGATAAAAGATCACAATTCAGCCTGGTTGTCAGAAGTCTGAAGTAGGATAACACATCCTGAGATCACAGATGCAGTCCCATGCAGGACAGCTGTCAGCACAGGAACGTATTGATGTCCACTCAGTACAGAAAGCACTTCTGCTTGTATGTTGGTCTCTTCAGTTGTATGAAGCAAGTTATCATGTGGATTGTGAATGCATGACGAGTTACCTTCAGGGAAGTGAGAAATTACCTAGGGGGTACCTTTCATGTGCATGATTTAATCCTGAGACTTGTTAATGAAAATAATAGGGGGAGGGAAATATGTTATTTGTTACTTCATTACTGATAGGTATTTAAGTGTAAGCTGTTGTTTTGATTGGGCCTATTGGAACATGATGGCGTGTTTTACATCAGGCTAATAGACTCAGAATATACAATGTCATGAGCTGAAAAGCAGTAAAGGGAGATATTATAATAATGAAGCTACTATTTATTGTGTGTTTATTTAGAGCAGTGTCTGGTGCATGATAAATATTTGGTGATCATGATGAGGAGGAGGAGGGGGAGGAGGATTATGACGGAGATGATAGCTGTGGTGGTGATAATGATGATGATAATTATGTCATGATAACGGTGGTGTTGATGATGATAATGTGATAAGGGTGGTGGTACTGATGGTATGCCAGGCACTGTGTTCAGCACTCTATATTCATCATTTCATTTAATACCTGAGAACTCCATGCAACAGATATTACCACTGTTTTACAAATGAATAATTTGTCTAGTACCACACAGCTAGGACGTGGTGAAGTCAGGATTACTAAGGCCTGTCTTTGACACCAAGCTATATTTAAAGGCCATTCTCTTTATTTTTTAAAAAAGTTTTAAAATAGATTTTTAGAGAAAGAGAAAGGGAGAGGGAAAGAGAAAAACATTGATCGGCTGCCTCCCACATACACCCCTGTTGGGGAGGTAACTCAAAACTCAGATATGTGCCCTGACCAGGAATGGAACCTTGTAGCCTTTCAGTACATGGAATGATGTTCAACCAGCTGAGCCACACCGGCCAGGGCTAAGGGCCATTCTTAAAGCATCCATTTGGCTGGTTAGTCAAGAAAAATCCAAAGCAGGAATTTTCTTTTTACTTTTCTTTTCTTAGAATGGGATAATCAAACTTTATTGCCTATGATATTATGCATGCATGACCGTACATGTAACTATCTTCAAGTAGAATTAGGATACTTTTGACAGTGACTAAAAATGTATTTATTTAGCATAAACAGTCAAAACCAGATGAGTTGTGTCTTTTTTTATAGAAAGTGTAATGCAGCCTATAAGCCAGAGATCCAGGCTCTGCAAATATTAACCATAGTTCCCAACTCAAAAGTAATCTATCCTCAGACCCAACTGCAATATGTCGATCATTTAATCCACGCTCCCACAAATCATCAAACATAGGATTTTTTTACCTATTAGGAGAAACAATTTATATAATTAAAAAAAGAAGAGAATTTTCTCAAGGTTTTAATTGTCTGTAGTTTGTAGATATAATAACTGTAATTCTCATGCAGAATTTTCCCACAATCAGATAACATCTATTTATTTGATTTGATTTTATATAAGCACAATATCCTATCTACCCTTAGCATACACTTAACTGGCAAGTACATTGAATACTTAAAAGAAATTTTAAGAATACATGTCTCAGAATTTAAGAACTGATCCATGGAAATATTGGGAATATTTAGAAAAAGACAGCAATTTATACAGAGAGCAGGTATAATTGATTTTTAAGAATGGATATTTAGTTTATTGCTAAAATGCAAGCTGTTGACTTTTTTAAAATTGTGTAATTTTTACTTTCTGCCTGCCAGGCAGCTATCTCAAAGGTGTCAAGAGACCATACATTACAGACCTAATAATTAAGCAATATATGGAGTTCATGACTAGTTGAATAGCAATTGGGGCAGCTTTCTTATCTGACTAAATCATCTGTAGCTCTGTAAGCTTGAATGAGGCTACCTAAATGGTAGCTTTTAATGGTGTACAGTTAGTGGTGCTTTTTCACCCCTAAGTATCTCTGATGAGATGGAAAACTGATCGGATACACAGAGTATTTGCTTCTCACTTGTTAATAATAACAACAACAATAATAATAAATAAAATTCAATATTTAGTGAGTTTCAGGAATTATAGTAAGTATTTAACACAGATTCTCAAGATGCAACTATGAGATGGGTCAGGAAACTGAGGCACAGAGAAAATAAATGACTTGCCCTTGCTCATACACCTTGAAAGTGGCAGAGAAAGCCTTTAAATCCAAAGCCAGCGTTCAGCTCCTCAAACTGAGCCTTTAGCCAGTTTGCAATAATAGAAAGCAAAACCGTAACAAAATTTGTATGCGTGCATATGAGCATAACCACTGGCCACACATGGGGGGCAAGGGGGAGGGCATGTGTTGGGGGTTGGGGGCTGCCGGGAGAGATCAATGGGGGAAAAGGGAGACTTATGTAATACATTAAACAATAAAGAATTTTTAAAAAGAATAAAAAAATATAGATCTCTTTCTCCATTATCTTAAAAAAAATATATAATGAGATATTCAACTACTAAATATTGTGATCTGGATAATTAGGAAATAGGATATGATGTCTAATTCATGTAGCACAGACTGACTAGAGTCCTAATCTAGAAACTTCCATTTATTAGTTTTATGACTTTTGGTGAATTATTTAATGTATCTAGACTTCAGTTTCCTCAATGGTTAAGTGATAGTGATAGTACTTTATAGAGTTATTGTGAGAATTTAAAAAGCATGCTAATGTGAGAGTTGTATATTAGTAGTATTATTCCTGGGGCTGCTGTTGTAATATCAATATGCCTTAAGTATAAGCTCTACTAGAAAAGGGGCAGATTCATGTGCATGATGTTAGCAGGGAGTTCTTGAAGGATGATTAAATTGGAAATGAAGAAAGGATGGGGAGGGAGTTTATTTTAGGAAACGGTTTCAAAGCCCTAGATGTAAGAAAGACCCTAATAGGACAAAAGGTTTCACATAAGACAAAATAGAAATCAGATGACCTGGACTATTATTTATAACTAGAGGCCTGGTGCATGAAATTTATGCATGGGTGGGGTCCCTTGGGGTGGCCTGTGGAGATCGGGCCCTAGCTCGCACCCCCAGCCTCACAGCCCTGCAGCCCCGCCTGGCACCTTGCCTTAACCTGGCACCACCCACTCGCCCTGCCCCCCCCACCACTGGTCACCGTCTGTGGGGAGACTGGGCCCCGCTCACACCCACCTTGGCCTGGCGCTGCCCGCTCACCTGCTCCACCATCCTGCCGTGGTCCCAGGGGCCGGCAGTGCCTCCACTGCCGCCCACTGCCAGTGCCACATTGCCAACACCCGCCATTTTCTGTGCCGCCCCCTGGTGGTCAGCACATGTCATAGTGAGCAGTCGAGCTCCTGGTTGGTCGAACTCCCACCTGAGGGGACAATTTGCATATTAGGCTTTTATTATATAGGATTTTATACTTCATGGTACAACATGAGCACATTTTTGGTATTTGATTCTGATAAATGTTTGCAACCTGTATGTAAAAATCTATTATTGTAATGTAAGAAAGCAAAAGTCTTTCATTTGGCTCAATAATGATCCTAGGTATATTAATTCTCTGTGCAACTATCCTTATATGTCTAATCCCCTGGGATATTTTTTAAAAATAGAGATTCCTGACCTTCTTCTCTAGATTTGGAGTGGAACCCAGAAATCTATGTATTTACTATCATTTGCAGGTTATTCTTATTATTAGGAAAGTTGTAGAAACACTGCTATAAATCACCCTTTGCATTGCTGCCAAAATAATCTTTGTAAAACAAATAATTGACCAGCCAAAGAACCTTAAATAGCTTGCCACTGCATCTCAGGTAAAACACAAATACTTGGGCAGAGCATTCAAGATCATTCACAGTCTGTTCTGATCTACCTTTCCAACCACCCGCTCCCTATAAGCACCCTGTGGTCCCGTTACAACAAACTGAACACAGGAATCTGTTTGTTCATGCTTTTTTGTGTCTCTTATACTGAAATCTCTTTGCCTTTGCTTTCTTACCCAGAAAACCCATTCTAAAAGGCTCATTTCAAATGTCACCAATTCTATTGTAACCATCCTGCATCCCACTAAGGAGAAATTTCCCCCTTTGCTGACCTTCCATAACAATTTACATCAACATTTATTGTATGTCAGTGGTACATATTTTCAACTTCTGAAAGGGTCCAGGTTTTGTTTTATTTATCTTGTACATAGCTTAGATAATGCTTAACATAAAGGAAGTGTTCAATCCCATTGGTTGAATAAATGAATGCATGAGTAAAGATTCATTCTACTTTCTGTCAGTACTTTAGTTTGTTCCTTGAGTCACAGAAGACATTAGTTGCTATAACATTTTTGTTAATTTATGTTTTTTTAGCTTTAAGAAGTCTCTTTAAATCAAGATGCTTTGATTTTAGTAATCAAATAAATGCAGTCTAGATTCCATGTTCATGCCTCTTTGTTGGAATAACATGGAGCTTCAAAGTCCTCATACTCTAGAGTTTGGGTTAAAATCCAAGTGTTATTTGACCCAAAATAAGATAGGTCTTCCCCACTCTCTCTCATTGCCAACACTTTGCACTTTCAAGGAAAGTGATACCATGGCCAAAAAGAAGAAAGCCCAACGGGTGAAGTGGAGGGAAAAAGAATTGGGTAAATGCAAAATGAAGACACCCAAAGTTAGAAGGAAAAAGATGACAGGTGAAAAGGAGCTAATTTGGTTATAAAAGACTGAAATCCTTCATGTTTTTATCCTACACAATTTTAGGTCTTTCTAAATTTGCCTAACCCAACTTACTTTTCTAAGGGAAGTTGTTTTTGTTTGTTTGTTTTTTTGTTCTTGCCCAGTGTTTTGGTGCCAGTTTTTGTAGTATACATTGAAGCTAAATTTGCAGCCAGTTAGCCTATAATTTATTTGAAAAGCCTAAATAGGACCTTTTCTATGCAAGGTAAGGCTTTTAAAATACAAAACAAGCAAGAGGAGTGCATAGCTGTTACTCATTCCATGCTTGCCTCTGAGTGGTGGTTATGGCGTGGACTGTGTGTATTTCCGCTGGAGTGCCCAGTCCCAGCAGTAAATGTGATGCTCTCCTGGCATCTCTCTGGGGAGAATGAGAGGCTGTTTGTGTAAGAGTTCGAAATGTTATCTCCCGAGCTAGGTAATGCTATGTCAGCTCTGCCCTCCCCACTTTCCTGTTTTGTTGAGGCACCAGTCTCCCTACTCACGAAATGAAGAATCCATGCATGGAGCCCCTAAGGCTGAGAGATTCTTCGTTTGAGTCTTGTTCTTACCAAACTTATTGATCCTCCTTCTAAGTAGGTATTGTTTAGCTTTATAAAGTAATATATATATTACTTTTATGGAGAACAGTTTATGGAGATTATCTCACTTTTCTTTGCAGTGTTTGATGAGCAGAATGCATACTATTCCTATTTGATGATAGAGATAGGGAAATGCTCGCCATTGGATATCAAAAACTTAGAAGCAGGGAACGAGGTGGTAACAGATTTATTCTTCGGATGTAGTGTGGAGACTATAAATTAAACTTTAACCCTGTACAAGGTCAGCACTAGTTTTTCCAGTTGCCTCTGTAGCTGGTGCCCTGAGTGGCATATGTACCTGGGCATTACTCTCTGCCAGGTTCGCTTAATTGGTGGGAGAGAGATGGCACATTTATGACATTTACGTTCTTTTTTCAGACAGAGACACTGAAGCAGAGAATGGAAAAGTTATTTGCCTAAGAGCCAAAAATTACTCATTATTGAGTCTAGTTCCACAATAAAAAACTATCGATTTCTATCCATGTTATGTGCTTTGGTTTTCTGTCAGATATTTTTCCTTCCATATTACCTTTTTTTAAAAAAAATACATTTTATTGATTTTTTACAGAGAGGAAGGGAGAGGGATAGAGAGTTAGAAACATCAACGAGAGAGAAACATCGATCAGCTGCCTCCTGCACACCCCCCACTGGGGATGTGCCCGCAACCAAGGTACATGCCCTTGACCAGAATCGAACCTGGGACCCTTCAGTGTGCAGGCCGACGCTCCATCCACTGAGCCAAACCGGTCAGGGCTCCATATTACCTTTTTAAAAATATTTTATGATGATCCTTAACTTTGAGATAAGTTGAATGAGATGTCAAAGAAAAGGCCAGTTTGAAAAGTGTGTACATAGTGAAATGACTGGCTCTTTGACCCTCAAAAGAAACAAGATACAGTCATGCTTACAAGTTTAAAAGAATTGCTCCGTTGGATGATCCTGAAAGTATACAGACTTGTTATTAACACTGAAAAGTTTAATTACATTTCTGTAAACTATACTAGCTTCTCTTAATTGCTAAACTGGGACGATGAAAGCAAAAGCAAAAATGCCTAATCTCTGGCAGCTAGGTTTTCCTCGGTGCTTTGTAATGTAAATGTGCCTGTGTGTATATTAAAATTCACACACTCCATCCATCTCACTGGCTTTAAGGAGGGGTCACCTGACTTCACCTAGAGCCGCCCCCCTCCCTTAGTTGAGGAAATCCTAAAGTGAGAGACGGGCGCCTATGGAACAGGTCTGAAGCTTGGAGATGTAAATGACCCCGACTGAATGGGAATGGGGCGAGGTTGCTGGAGGGGGTTGGTGAAAGAAACAGGGGAGTGAGTGTGAGAGAGCAGAGGGGGAGAAAAAAAGGGAGAGGAGAGAGAGAGAGAGAGAGAGAGAGAGAGAGAGAGAGAGAGAAGTGCTGCATGCTTCATCTTTGAGAGGAGGGGAAAACAAAAGACCTCAGCAGCAGTTTTTTGTGGCTGTGTCTGGCTCAAAGAGGAAAATCCTAGGCATCCATGCTGCCAAAATCAAAGCTCAGCGGTGACTCCTTCTACCAAGAAAACTATCTGATCTGAAAATGGGTTGGACCGGTACAAGTACAGGTGGTTTGAGACGACACTGACAGAGGACCATGGCAAGGTGGGAGAGGACGAGCGGCTTCCCGGCTTCCTCTGAACACAGCTCTAGGTTAGTAAGCGGAAACGGACCGGGGTCTGGCTTCAGTTTCTCTGTGTCTCTGTGTGTGTTTTCTATTCATTCCCTCTGAACCCTCTGCTCCCCGACCCCTGGATAGGTAGTGCCGTATTCCACCAGATGGGAACCTAAACTTGATTCCACTCTCACTTCCTTTACCAGATGCCTCTCGGTGGCTCGCGGAGCTTTTGTTCCAGACAGCCAGTGGAGAGCCGTCATGATGTCTCCTTCTGAGTCAGAATGTGGGTTTCAGCCCTGGGATTGTCAGGTGGCTGTGGGGAGGACAGGGAGCGTTTTTGCTCAGAGGGCTGCAAATGCATGATTAGGTTATTAGGGAACGCAAACAGCAAATATCTGCTGACTTGGCGGTTCTTTGTAATGTCAGAATAATTCAGAGATCTCGGACTGCGTTTGCTTTATCTGAATTTCCCACATAATTGAGTTCAAATGTAATAAGTTTGCAATGGCACCCTCCCAACAAAGGCACACCCCAGGTCTTCCTCCGGCTGAGTGTGTTTTAACCTCCCATTGGAGACAAAGCTTAGGAAATGATGTTCCTTGCGACCTGGTTTGAAGAGGAAAGAACACAACATGTCATACTTAAAATAGCCACAAAACTATTTTTAATAAGTGGGTACAGATGTATGGAGAACCAACACATAATTCCTCTTGTTTCTCGCCGTGCAGATAGTGCCTTTTGTTCCAGCATGTGTATTTTCCGGTGTTTTTACAAAGAAAGCACCGCCTGTGCCTTCTGTGGTCGCGGACTTGTCTGCCAATTTGCCATTGTGCCCTGGTCCAGAATCTGCTCTGTTCTGGAGAAAACTGCCCAGAGGTATCAGTCCAGAAGCTGACAGAGGGTGGGGAGTGGGGAGAAGGGTTTTTTTTCTTCCTGTTCCCCCCTCCTCCCCCCGGACTATTCGCTCAGAAGTGTCTTAATTCACATTTTAAAAGGCAATGGGGGAAGGCATTGAGTTTAGAATAGGATGCAGATCGGTGCCATTCAGTTGCCAAAGACTCTATCAAGAAGGTGCTGGGAGCAGAGGGAATCGGGTTTATAATGGGCTCTTTAAAAAAATGTCCTGTGAGGGTGCCTGGTGAGGTCCCTTTTGACCAAATTAAGATGCGCTCTGGCCGTCCCCGGGTGGCTGTGAGCTGACATGTTCTTGTGAACCTAGTGAAAAATGGCTCCATATCTCTCTGCCCGTCCTGAGGAGATGGGCTCTCCGGGTTGCCGAGCCTTTCCCCAACGTGATTTGATCCGATGGCTGTTTTCTGATAGGGACGGACTGGCTCGTGGTTCCTTTCAGTTTGCCTGCCTTTTAAAATTTCAGCTTGAATAGGGAGTGAGTGGTGACGGTTTTACCTCAACTGCAAACTCCCCAGCAAGGCTGGTAGAAGCTATTTTTCGGGCAATTACAGGTTTCCATTTTTAAAAGGGTAGATTGCATTTCTTTGGACATAACAGGAAGCACTTTTTTGTTGTTGGTAAGTGGGCTAGTAAACAATTTCTCTAAGACAAGATGCACGCCTGTGTGACACTTTACATTTGGACTCTCCTCATGGGAAGTGACAGGTGAAAACATAGGGTCCTTGCCTGCCATTCATCTCTGAAAAGATAAAGCTGCCTGCTCTGCCTGACCGTTTGGTTTGGTTTTTCTGCTTTTGAATTCTGATCCATTGCGCAAGGAGAAAGCTCATGTCCCAGAGTTAGCAGGCAGGGAGGGGCCGTCCTCCTGTCCTGCCCTCCACATGTGCTTATGAAGGCATCCTGCGCCGGGCGGGGAGTGGAGCTGCTCCAGCAGCCACACTGCTCCTTTATTTAGGCTTCAGTCTGAGCGCCAGGCAGCACAGGCAGGATGCGCTTGTGCAGAGCCCTGTGTGTGTGAGGGACTGGCTGGGAGCCTGTGTCGTATGGGGGTGTGTGAAATCGGTTGTTCTGTCTTTTAGAGCATCCCAAGCTGATGTCTGAGCATAGACTGGGTTCGAGAGGGAGGGGTCAGACTCTTCATATTTCAGGGAAGAAGTCCAGCGCTGTCTGCTAGAGAACACATGAGCACACGAAACAGTGCAGTCGTGCAGAAAGAATAAGTATTCAAACTGTAGGATAGTTTTCCAAACCTCAAGGCTTTCTGAAGATGGCATGGTGTCATCTCTCCATCGGGACCGTAAGACTTCCAATACAGTGACTTAGGCAGCATTATGGAAACCGCTTCGTAAGTGCTCAAATAGTATCCCACTTGCTCCACTAAAGAGTGTCCCTCGAAGGATTTGCATCTTGGACACTTTCACATAGGTGAGGAGTTACAGCACAGATTTTCCTGGAGTCTGTTTGGAATAATACTGATAAAGCTAAGAGCCTGCAGAGGCACCAGGATTGGCTCCTGAAGTAGAGCAAGGGAAATGGAACTTGAACACTGCATGTAGATCTGATTATTGCTTTTACACATGTAGACAATTTGACTATAGTACCTGGTGTGCTTTGGGGATATTGATTCATTTATGCTTCCACAATGAGCAAAACAATATACTATAATGAAACATGGATCTCAACAGCCATGAGAGGATTAGTAAGGTTGCTCTTAAATAATTGTTAATGACTATAGGTTAGGAGGAGGTTTTACCAGAGGAATTGCAGATGTCTACAGTGAGGGAACCATGTTTGTAAAACTAAGGGCTTAGCTCACTAGCTGTTTTGGAAGCTGGGTGGTGCTGATATGTAAACCAGATAAGATTTACATACAAAAGAATCCTGAACCTTAGGAACTTCCCACCAATAAAATTTTAAAAGTAGCAAAATAACTATTATATAGAAGCAGTTCACAAAGCAGGAACCATAGGGGAGAACTGAGAAAATCTAGGGAATTTTTGCAATGAAGTGAATGTGCTGCCCTGGTACCCTCAGGGTACCAATGAGTTCTTAGTGAGAATTAAAAAAGGAAAAATCCACATGTTGAGACAGATTTCAGTATGACTATATTCTTAAAGCTTCAAAACTGGAAAATAGAAAATTTTCTCAGAGTAAAATTCATAAGGAACCTGTAGCATAGAAAAGTTGAGATAAAACAATTAAGTTTCAGTAAAAGATACTTATCCTAACTAAATTATTATGGAAACATTTTTGAACACAAAGCTTCTAACTTTCTGAGAATATCATAAGTAGCAATGGTCTGCTGTCTAACATCCATTTTCTCTATCACATTTAGAACTTTACTACCCTAAATCCCATTTTCAATTTTTTAAAAGCCAACATGGCATTAAATAAATAGAGGCATGATACAAGCCTTTGAGTTTAATACACTTTAATTTTATGTTCAATTTTAGTTATATTTTAGTTATATTTCTCCTCTAAGTTTGTCATATCTTCAGCTTATTATTATTTTTAAAGATTAGGTACTTGGGTTCTGGCTAGGAAAGAATTCAGAGCCGAGACCCAAACTATAAGAGAACATTTATTTGGTAAATCAAAGAGGTAGAAGTAATTTCTAGAAGAAATGGTCCAGCCAACAAGTTACAGAGGTAAAGGAAGGGCCCTTGGAGCTTGGGAGTGTGGAAACTAATGGTTACATGCCTGGGGCAGGGAGGGGGAAGGGAAAGGGAAAGGCGCCCTGTGCTCCTGTGAGGGAGAGCGCCTTCAGCTTTTGCTCAAAGTTACAAAACAGCTGGTGGCCATCTCACTTCTATGACCTCAGTTGCTTACCCTGAAGATAGCAGATTTTTAATATAATTTGAAGACTTGAAAAAGAGCATTGCTATTCAACTAAGTTAGGTGACACCTTAAAAAAGGTTAGGACCCCAGCTGAGATTCCAGTGCCCACTGCTCAACTTGCTTACCTTCCTTTTATCCTTGGAACTAAGGCTGGAAGAATAATACATTTAATAAAAAGAGATCACATTTGCTAAAAGACTGTCTCTAAGATAGACCAGTCCTGCAAACAGTCCAGGTACCTTTAATATCCCGTCAGCCTGAACTTTCTGTGAATTTTTCTACCCAGCAACAGATCACATATGACTCTGAAAACCACTCAAAGTTTGGTTGGAATCAGGGGTCTTGCCAGGCATTGCCCACAAAGGCACAAACCTGGCCGGAGAGGAAAGGGAGAGGAGATGAGAGCCTTCTCCGGCCCACAGCAGAGCATTGAGCCCGCTGGGTTCTCTTATTCAAAGGACCACAAGCACCCAAATGCCTCACTGAGGAATTGCTCACCAAGTGTTGAGGGGTTCTCAATCTTCAGTTCATACAACTTTTTAAGAAGAGTCTTTCTTTCGGTTCTTGGAAAGTTTCATGGTTCCTTCCATTCTCACGAACTTATGCTTTTTCTACTGCCAGAACACTCCCGCCCTCTGTGCTTGCTTTTACATTAGATCAGCTTTCTCTACCAAATTTGCTCAGGGCTCATTATGCCTTTTCTTTATTGCATTAACCAGCTTTTTAAATTGTTAGTTTCATATTGGTGTCATTATTTGGTTAGTGTTTTCGTCTGCCAGGAGACAGGACCATCTAAAGCTAGGGTCCAAGTTCATTTTGCTCACAGTAGAATCTCTCAGCCCTCAGAATGTGCTAAAGCACCTATCAGGTGTGCACTAAACATTTGTTAAATGAGTGAACAAATGAATCACTGAATACTAAGGCATCAGTACCAGTGAAAAGAAAGACTGTATCTGGCTTTAGCTCAATAAAGAACAACTTTCTTCGTTGGGTTAGCTAATTTGGATCCCTGAGAGTTAAACTGCACCAGAGTGTTCCGAGGGCCTCCCTTTTGTTAGGGTTTTCCATCTGAGAAAGAACCCTTGAGTGTCTACTCTTCAAAAAGAACTTTACTACCCAGAAGAAAGTGTCCATAAGGCCTGTCTTGGGGAAAACTGTCATTTGTCTTTCCCTCTCTGTCTCTCTCTCTAAAGCATCTCTTTTTCTAAGTCTACCCTCTCCTACCCTTGTAGTCCTTAGTTCTTTGCATCCAGGACTTTCCAGGTCTCATCTGACAGTGTCTATACTTTTCGAACTAGATGCTCATTAGCTTGTGAGCTCTGAAAGCTTTCCTAAGATGTGGAACCCGTCTAGCAGTGTTTGCATTTTAAACAAAGCTGCCACAACATGATTAGAACTCTGCTTATCAATATGAGGGATTGTAAAGCAAAGTAGAGCATGAAGCTTGCCTTTAAGGAACTTACTTTTCAGTGGTGGAGCTTAAATTTACAAGGAACGATTGGCAATTGCTCTCAGAGTCTGTAATCAAGCACCGTATTTGGCTGTGCAGATTTTCATAAAACTAGGACATAAAGGAAAGGATTTGTAGAAGTGGGACTTCAAATGGACCATGACTGTAAGAAATATCTCTCTAAATTATCATAGAAGAGGAACAAGAAAAATTTAGCATTTTAGGGAAAACATGGATAAACATGTTCAAAGGGATTTAGCACAGGTGTACTCTTATAAGTCTTTATATAGGATACTGCCCATGTTTACTTTTTCAAGTGTAAAAGGTAAAAATACCTTTTATTCAAGGATCATGGAGCTTTTATTTATTCAAGCCATAACCTTGAGATCCTGAGAGCTAGAACTTAAACACTGGCATTTACTTCCCATTATGCTTTGAAGCACTCTGTCTATCTCAGCATTTAAAACTAATCTCCAAGAAGTTTTCTGTCAGAGGTGCTTTAAAGATTCTTTTAGCAATATTGACCACTTTAATTGAGGTTTATTGAAAGTGCTCACTATAGCTCTCTTGTGGTTCATGTTCTATAAATACATCATCATTGTATTGATACATGGTAGAGTTTTCATTTCATTGCAGTCAGCCTAACACTTTGTAGAAAGCTTACATTTACTCCAGAGCATGAGGAGGAGAAAACATTCTTCTCTCGTCTCCCAAGAAACTTAAACCACCGAACTGAGTAAAAATTATTTTTAAGTATGTCCTTGGCAGTATAAGCCTGTTTTATCTCTGTGTCCAGTTTGAAGTTTCCCTGTGGAAAATCCTGAAAAGAATGACCACAGCTAAGAAGTCAGATAATATCAAGCTATATACATATAAAAATAATGAGAGAAATGAAATGAAGTGATTTCGTAAGTAGGAAAAAATGACCTATAACTAGCCTTCTCATGAGTTATTAATGTAATGGTTTCTATTTTAGTGGTTGAGTTTTAGGATAAATCCAAGATTGGTTGAAATCTATAATAAATTGCTAGGTTTATTTTTTGGACTTTCCTTGTTTAGATGGAGATATTGATCTTTTTAGGGTAACTTAGGGTATATATCCTTTTAAAGGGTGGGGTACTTCTAATGATCCCTTGCCAGCTAATGCTATAACAATGCTTTGTGAGTAAGACTGCACACATGGTCCTTTAGATGCCCTCACTGCTACAAAAGGAATAAAACGAGAATATAAATTATTCATTTGCGTTATAGAGAGCCTCTTCTATACACCTGTATGCATTGCTTTTTAAATGTGTGCTAGGATAAACAGACACTTAAAAAATAAAATATTTTACTCCTTTTTATTTCAAAAGGGAACACATAAAAGGAAGCTGGGATTGGTTAGTAGTACAATATATGAAATCCTCTACTGTGTGGATTTCTCAGGTTACGCTAACTCATTCCCACTGTGCATGCAAGTCTTTGTGTGGTACTGCATATGGTAACTTATATTTCCTAATATTGCATTGCTGCTCAGGGAATCACAAGTCTTTCTTTTACTTTTGGTGCAATAGAGTTTAAGAAAAGCCATAGTTAATTCCAGTTAGCTAAGTCAGGGGAAAAAGAAATTGGTATTAACTATTACTCTATCTATTAATAGTTCATGTCCCCTACACCTGGAAGTACACATTTAACTATGCCTGGTGACTGGCAAGACTTTCATGAAGTTATCAAATGTTCATTTCCCATCCTTCTTTCTCTCCGGCCTATGGACTTCTCTATATCTGGGTGCCTGAATTAAGGTCTACCACAAAAGCCTAGATTTTTCTCATACTTGTCTCAACCACCATTAGAGCCAAATGTCGCAAATCATTCTATGTTATTTCATGCCTATGAATAGCTGAGTGTTTTTTTAAATACTGTTTGAAATGTTCTTACCCAAGCAGTGCTAGTTATAGACACAGGTATTCTGTGAAATGTTCCCTGATCGCTCTTCTCCTGATCCTGGGAAAAGGTGACTGCTCCTCATAAGTATTCATGCACACTCACACACATGCCCACATGCTTTCCACATGCAGTTCTGTTTCTCCCACTAGAATATACTCTCCCAAAACAGAGTTGGATTTTTTAAAAATATATTTTATTGATTTTTTACAGAGAGGAAGGGAGAGGGATAGAGAGTTAGAAACATCAATGAGAGAGAAACATCAATCAGCTGCCTCCTGCACACTCCCCACTGGGGATGTGCCTGCAACCAAGGTACATGCCCTTGGCTGACGCTCTATCCACTGAGCCAAACCGGTTAGGGCCAGAGTTGGATTTTTTATTGTCTTCCATGTCTATCATCTAATAGAGGACAGAACACATAATTAATATATACTTTAGTTATGACTTGAAGAAGCTAATCCTTTTCTTGGCCACATTGAAGAAGCTAATCCTTTTCTTGGCCACATTGTGGAAAGAGGAGTGTAATGTGCATTAAGAAATTGAATGGTTCCGAGTCTCCATTTGTTTTAATCAGTTGTCTTTATGGCCTTTACTAAAGTTGAAAATAAATGTTAATCATACTAAAAATCACCTCATATTTTTTCTAAGAAACTATGGAGTATAATAGTCAAATGTGAGCAATGAGAGGTGGAATTAAAGGAAATTGGAATAAATGATTTGAGACATGAAAAATTAACTCTGCATAGGGTCCATGAATCGTGTAATATTTTTGTCCAAAATGATGTCGAGACCTGTTCATCAACTCTCCCTTATATCCATCCACTATTGCAATGAAGAGGCAAAGGAGAGATGCTTACCTTTGCGGCACTTAGTGTGGTTCATAGGCCAATTGTATCAGCATTGCCTGAGAGCTTATTAGAAGGCAGAATCTTAGGCCTCACCCCACCCTACAAAATCAAAATCTCAATGTTTTTATAAGACTCTGCCTGGTTTAATTCTGCATTAATATTAGAGAAGCACTGCGGGGTAACTGTTAGAGTGTCATCCCCATTCGCCAAGATTGCTAGTTCTCTCCCCAGTCAGGTCACCTACGAGAATCAACCAGTGGCTCTGGCCTGTGTGGCTCAGTTAGTTGGAGTGAGGTCCCTTGCATCAAAAGATTGCAGGTTTAATTCCCGGTCAGGGCACACACCTAGGTTGCAAGTTTGATAGCTGGCCGGGGCACATACAAGAGGCAACCAGTGGATGTCTTTCTCTCTCCATTCTCCTCTCTCTAAAAGTCAATACTATGTCCTAGAGTTAGGATTAGGGGGAAAAATAGAATCACAAATAAGTGGGACGACAAATCAATCTCTCTCTCCCACTCCCCCCACCTTCCTCCCTCTCTAAAATCAACAAAAAAAATTCTAAAAAATATTAGAGAAGCACTATTGTAGAGAAACTTTTTATGAAGTTGTAGCCAATTTTGGAGACTACAATTTGGCTAGTAACTCAGGAACAAATTGTGAATCCGGAAGGTTGTTTCTTTTTTCCACCTATGGAATGGAAGCAATTCTCCCTCCAGGTTGCTCATCTCTACATGTCCAGGGAAAGAGAGGGAAATGAGCCTTACTAGAAGCTAATATCCTTCTTTTCCTTTGTCTTGAACCATCTCCTATAATGTACATTGGAGAGCAATGAAGTATGCAGCAGGAGAAACTAGAATTGAGTCTGGCTTCTGGCACATACTAGCCATATAAATTTGGACAGATTCCTTAGGTTTCTTAACCTCATTTTCCTCTTCTGTAAAATGGAAAAGTTGGCAAAGCTGTTTTGACATTAGAGATGAGGATTAGAAATGATCTCCTGCAGTACAGTTGGCACATATTATGCATTCAATAAATAAATAGAAGCTATGGCTAACATTGCCTTACCTCAGTTTCCTGGTGGAATCTTGGGGAAAGCAGAGGTATAATCTCTTCAAATGCCATCCTGTAGGCGTTTGCCTCAGGTGCTTTGGGGAGTGGACACTAAGGATAATTGGTTTTACTTCCTGCTACCTGATTTCTAGAGGACACGCTGTTGAACATTGTGTGCTTTGCTCTCACACATACCTACATATTGAATAAAATACCCCTGGAGATACAAAGCAAAAGAAAAACTTAAGTTCTTGATATGATATTCCTTCTTCCAATAAAAGAAATGTAGGCCACTTCCCAATAAGATTGTCAAGGAAGGTTAATGTCAGAGTTTGCTAGGGAAAGCAGGCATCTCATTGCTAACATACAGAAGGAATTTAGCATGGGACCAGAAGAATTATAATCCAATAACAGCCCTCTGACTTTAAGAACTGCTATTATAGGACTGACTGGTGTGGCTCAGATGGTTGGATTGTTGTATACTGAAAGGTTGAGGGTTTGATTCCGGATCAGGGTACATACCTAGGTTGTGAGTTCAATCCCTGATCAGGATGCATATGGGATGCAATTGATCCATGTTTCTCTCTCACATCCATGCTTCTCTCTCTCCTTTCTCTTCCTCTCTAAAAGCAATAGACATATCCTCAGGTGAAGATTAAAAAGAGAGAGAGAGAAAGAGAGAGAGAGAGAGAGAGAGAAAGAGAGAAACTGCTATTATATGATAATTCTTTTTAATCTGGGTGGATATTTTAGTATTGGAACTTAATATACCATTATTACACTCTACTGACAATTTTGTCTTAAAATATTATATAATGAAAAAATAAAGGTTACAAAAGACAGATGTTCATAGAGGAATTGTATAGGTAAATCTCTTATTTTCTTAAAGACTTAACTTGAGAAAATTAAATTAAAATGTTCATCTTGGAAAATAGGAAAAGTATTTAATAAAAATTGTACACATAAATGTCAACATTAAGATACTCAGTCTGGCTGGTGTGGCTCAGTGAATGAGCGTGGACCCATGAACCAGGAGTTCAAGTTCGATTCCAGGTCAGGGAACATACCTGGTTTGCGAGCTTAATTCTAGTGGGTGCGGGGCGGTGGGGGGAGGGTGCAGGAGGCAGCTGATCAATGATTCTCTCTCATCATTGATGTTTCCATCTCCCTCTCCCTCTCCCTTCCTCTCTGAAATAAAATTTTTAAAAAAGATACTCAACCACTGTCAATCTGAATATTATTTTGTCATAGCAATATAAAAGGAAATAACAAGTGTTTGTTAAATTAACAAATTGGAGTCATAATTTATATTAATATTATTCTTTTTTACAACTAATTAATCACAATTTGATATTTAAATTCTTCCATGAAATGAACATTGCCACATTAAATTTGCCATTTTACCAGTCATAACTGCAGAGAAAAATAAGAACTCTTAATTAACTTTTAAAAATTCTCCATTTGGTTACACAAACTTTAAAAATCTAATACAAAGCATGTACTAATAATGCCCTGAAAAAATGTATCTACTTATGACTTCACTAAAATTTTGCTGGCTTTCTTGGTTTTAAATAAATTTCATACAATCGTTTTAGTGCTATAAGTCTTAACCTAGAAATGAAGTTGTAATTAAAAAACAAAACAAGCCATTTATTTTTATATTTCTATGTAGATCATTTTAAGTAGGCCAAATTTTAAATTAATAAAATATTGAAATATTTATAGTTTATTGTTTTTATCATTTCTGACTCTGGTAGACTTGTGGTGAAATTATATTGAAAACTATATTGTGTTATTTTCTTGAAGCTAATTTTTTAAATGTTTTATCCTGACATTGAATTGCACTTCTATTCTATGGGTTGATGGGTGCCTTAAGCAAAGATTCGATATCTACTATATGAAAGACTTTGATTAAATGCTGAAGACACAGATATATTTGTGCTTATAAGAAGCTCATAATTTAGTGTGGGAGACAGATATGCAAACAAGTGATCTCAGTGTGACTGTTCACTACCATAGTAATATGAACATAGAGGAAGGAATAAATCATTCTACCGGGAATAATGTAAACTTCACAGAGGTGTGGAAAATCTGGTTAAGATCTTGAACAATGACAATCAGTTGTAGAAAGAAGAAAGACTACTTTAAGCAGAAGAAACTGTATTGACTGAGATGCATAAAGAGTCTTATTTGCTTAAAAAATGGTGGTACAATTAGCACAGATGTGGGGCAACACAGAGAAAGGAGAGAATGCAGCCTTTTATAACAGAGGGGCTTCTTATGGCCACCTCCATGGTCATGGAACTATTTATTCTTTTCACCCAGATACACATGAAGTGATGTGTGTATCTAGTTTATAATAGGGAGAGAACTTAGGTATATATCATTGTTCTCAAGTATGTCTGAGAATATGCAAACAATTTAGTATGGCAAAGAGTCAAAGAGACAGCTAGAAAAATAGAATAATTTTAAGTGCACTAAGTCTTGTGCATATGAGACTTTTTTAGTGGAAACCATGCATCACATTTCTATCCTATCCCAGTTATTCATACCGCAAATAGTATTTATTGTATGCCTGCCATGTGCCAGACACTGTTCCAATTGCTTGTGATGCAGCAATGAACAAAACAGGAAAATACCCTGTTCTTTATGAGGGAGACCAACAATACTAAAGATAAATAGTAAGATAAATAATATGTTAGATAGCAATACCTACAAAGAGAAAAAAATGTAGGAAAGGAAGGAGAACATGTTCCAAGTTAGCGCAAAAGGGAAAAGAGTTTTGGAGGGGAGGCCAGGGAAGGCAAACTAAAAATATGACTTTGAGTCAAGTCTTGATGGATGTGAGAGAACTATCCATGGGGGTACAGAAATATAGCCAACTCTTGTTTGGAATATGTAGGTGTGAGATACTTATTAGTCACTAGAGGATCAGTCAGATAGACAATTACATATATAGTTCTGGAATTCAGGCGTGAGGTCCATGGGAAAATACACATTTGCGGGGGTCAACTGCTCATATGTGGTATTTAAAGCCACAGGTGTAATGGGATCATCTAAGGATGGAGTATAGAGGGGAAAAAACACTTTCTTGACTAAGTACTGGGGCACATTTTTAATAGTTGAGGAGATAAGGGCAACAAAAACAAAACCTGAGAAATTACAGCCAGAAAGAGAGGAAGAAAACAAGGCAGATGCCGAAACCAGTTTGGCTCAGTGGATAGAGCGTCGGCCTGCGGACTGAAGCGTCCCGGGTTCGATTCTGGTCAAGGGCATGTACTTGGGTTGTGGGCACATCCCCAGTGGGAGATGTGCAGGAGGCGGCTAATCGATGTTTCTCTCTCATCGATGTTTCTGACTCTCTATCTCTCTCCCTTCCTCTCTGTAGGAAGTCAGTAAAATATATTTAAAAAAAAAAGAAAAGAAAACAAGGCAGAATGGTGTCCTCTAAGCCAAGTAAAGTGTTTCAAGAGAATGATCAACTGTGTCAGCTGCTGCTGCTGCCATGTTATGTAAGATGAGGATTCACTAGTGTCCATTGGCTTTGGTGACATGGAGAATTCGGAGGAGAGAAATGAAGACAGAATGCAGATAATTATTTTGTTTGTTTTGGTTTTTACTGTGGAAAAAAAAAATGTGAGAAACAGGACAGTAGCTGGAGGGAAAAAAAAGCCATGAAGTGGATTTTTTAAAAGATAAAAAAGGTAGCATGTGTGCAATAAAGATAATGATGCATGGGAGAAGAGGAAATTGACATTTACGTAGAGAGAGGGGAGAATTTTAACTTATTTAAATAGGTGTTAGGAGGGGATGAGACCTAGAACACAGTGGAACGGTGGGTTTTTCTAGGTGCATGTGCTATCCATTCATGTTTGTAGGAACAAGGTCGCACATGGGAGAAAGAGATATTTAGGTGGGGAGATCTGGTGGTGGGAACTTCTGATTGCTTTCTTCTGATTACAGCAACTTCTCATCAAGAAGGAAGCAAGATTATGGTGGAGGAGGTATCAGATTTTGAGAAGAAATGAGAAGTCGGCAAGTCTAGGAGAGTGGCACAGGAGTGGTCTAAAGAAATATAGAATGACTGATGGGTAGTGTCAAGGGCCCACTTAAAATTTGTGGTCATTTTTCTCTAGCCACATTGAGCAAGACAAGTAAGACATTCAAAAGACAGAGAGTTGGATTGAATTATTGTTGTGTGTATGAACAGAGGAGCAAGGAAGTCAAAGTGAATGCATTAAAGTGACTACAATGGTAAGACAATTTAAGTTGGGTAGAGAATTAGGTGCCAGGAGTGAAGTGAGAGACCGTGGAATCTGGGTGGGACCACCAGGTTAAAGATTTCCACTGGATCAAAGGGTGGTTATTGTAGATGAGAGGAATCCCATAGTTGTCTCTTGAGAAGTATCTGATGCCAGATTCTTCCACAATACTCTCAGGTGCCATAATGTTCCATTAAAATTGTCTTATTTTAAAGATTACCCTCATTTTGTGCAAACATGACTGCCAAATGCTTGTATTACTGCCCATTGTCATTATTTGGTCTATTCTCTTAACAACTGGCAAAACGCATGGGCTGATGTTGCAGCTGCTCCTCTGTTCCCAATTGCCTCAGGAGAGAAAAGAAGTCCCTAAAAAAACTTTACAAGTTAATGGAAGAATAAACAGTTGTTGACAGTGTGTAATTATGAATCCATATCATTGATATTACCAGACTGATGCTTGAATTTACTTCTGCATTGATAGAAGCACTCCAGTCTTTATAATAATGACAGTGGGGAATAATATCTGGATCCCAGAACTGGATTTCTGTTTGGCTGCAAGAGCCAGTCTTTTCCTGTGGGGTAGTTGGGCTCGCTTCTCACACCCTCCTTTCGCTAGCACGCACATCCGTCTGACAAATCTCATTGGGAAACCTGTTTCTCTTCTGCCTGAAGCTGAGTGTAAGTGACCCCAAGCAGCTGGGCCGTATTCTTCCTAAAGAGCCTTGAGGCACTCTCTGGTGGATAACATTTGTTTCTAAGACTCTTAAGATTAGAAGAGTCCTAATATGGTGTTTTGGGTAATAAGCAAAATGAAAAAGAAACACAATATTATGAAAAATGTCATTCATCATTTTTTTTATGACAGAGACTCATCTTTCTCCAATCAGATCAATTGGATTTTGAGCTAAAAAATAAATACCAGATGTTCAGTCAGATATATTGTAGAATTGTGATTGTAAAATGGACCAAGCCAGAATCCTGTGATAACCACAGTACAAAGTTTGCCTATAATACAAAGCAGCACACTTGATGCAATTCTTCGATGTTTGCTAAGGTCAGACTTGTTTGCTGAGCTGGGTGATACACATTTGGGTGACCAAAGAAAGGTAGTTACACTTCAAAATTTTACTTCAAACTATAGACCTTTGTAATATGCTACTTATATTCATGGCAGAACTAGGTATTAACATGTTTCACCAAACATATCATCGACTGATGCCTGACATTTTATCAAATCAGATATGAATCAGATCTTCAGAGGTGTTTGTGCACTGTGTAGATGTATAGGCCTTTTCTCACGAAGATACACAATAGGCCCCAAATTACGATTTTTTGTTATCACATATTCTGGATGCTTTCTTATCTTTAGTGAAATGAATATTAAAACCTATAGCTTATAAACTCTTTGAAACATGCTTAAAAGTAAAAGCAAGCAGACATTTTCATACAATTCAACCTTCCCATTACAAATATAACAAACATTAGACTATCCCTTTATATAAAGGAATATTTGAAACATTCCGGTACATGTTTTTACAAAAACAATTGGGACCAGGTGATTTTCAGAAGCTGCCATGTCTAGGTTACCACCAAGGCCAGAACTACAATCCAGAACTCCTAATTTCTTGTTTAGTATGCTTCTCCCACACAATTACAGGAAGTTGTTATTATTATTTTTAAATCCTTACCTGAGGATATATTTATTGATTTGAGAGAGGGAGGGGAAGAGAGAGAGAAACATCAATGTGAGAGAGAAACTGATTAGTTGCCTCTCATACAAGCCCTGACTGGGGATCAGGCCTGAAACCTAGGTATGTGCCCCAACTTGGGAATAAAACCCACAACCTTTTTAGTGTACTTGATGATGCTCCAACCAGCTGAGCTACTCGGCAGGGGCAGAAAGTTATTCTTAAGCTCAGAATCATTTAGTATCACCCCCACTATGATAAATTCTTATCCTTTTATAAAAGTGCATTATTAAACAGCCAGTCTTCAAATGCTCTGCTAACTTAAGTAATAAGGTGTCAAACATAGTACAAATGATATTACCTTGGCCTGCAAAGGTTGAATTTCAGTACATGTAAAAGCAAATCCTGATCCTTATAATACATCTTTCATAATAGAGACCATTTGTCAAGGTGCATAAAGGCATGTTAGAGCAATGAGGGGCATTAAAGCAAATAACTTGGTAACTCCAATAGAAATGAACGCCCTCACTTAATGCAAGCTGATCTGAGATGTCAGGATATTTGCCTTCATTCTTTCGTTTGTTTAAATTTGTTTAAAAAAGAAGATGCATGTAGTGAAGGAAGCTGACATGGGCCATGGTTAGTTTGAAAACTATTTTAATCTGTTTTAGTGAATCACTTAGAATTCATATTTAAACATGAAATCTAATTTTCCAATTAATTTCACAAGAGATGCTTTTTATATTGATTGCCCAAGTGGTCCCACTGTTTGTGTCAGGAATATCTAACAAGGGCAATGCTAACAAGCAGTTCCCTTAAAATCAGTGTTTGCTGCTAAACTTGACACAGTGTTGAGCAGCTAAGGATTCAGAGTAGTTCTACAGGCACTACTCAAATGATTTTAACTTAATATGAAAATGTTTAGCAAGTCCATGACCTTCACAGTGGACATTGGAAGTATAATTGTTTCCTTTGACTTAATTATCACTATTTTGTTAACTTTCAGTTTTCTTTTATTTTTATATTTACCTCTATTCACCATTTTCATCTTTTCCTAATACCCAAATTTCCATCAGTTTTCTTCGGCTGAGGAACTTTTTTTACTATTTCTTGTGGTATGGATCTGCACACTACAGTGATGGTTTCACTTAATTTTTGTTTATCTGAAACATCTTTATTTCATCTTCAGTCTTAAAGGATATTTTTATTAGATATAAAATTCTCATTGGACCGTTTTGTTTTTCCTTTCATTTTTAGCCTCCATTTTTTCTAAGGACAACTTAGCTGTCATCTGTAACCACATTCTATTATGTATTAACTAGAGGCCCAGTGCATGAATTCGTGTACCTGTGGGGTCCCCCGGCCTAGCCTGTGGGATTGGGCCGAAACCAGCTCTCTGACATCCCCCGAAAGGTCCCGGATTGCGAGAGGGCACGGGCTAGGCCGAGATCCCACTGGAACATAATCAGGGCCAGGGAGGGACATGGGAGGTTGGCCAGCCAGGGAAGGACCGTTGGAAGGTCTCCAGGGTGTGTCTGGCCTGTCCTCAGCCCTGATCGGCTGGACCCCAGCAGCAAACTAACCTACCAGTTGGAGAGTCTGCCCCCTGGTGGTCAGTGCACGTCATAGCGACTGGTCTACTGTCTGCCCCCTGGTGGTCAGTGCATGTCACAGCGAGCAGTTGAGCGGCCTTAGCATATCATTAGCCTATTACATTTTGATTAGTTGAATGGACAACCAGACGACCAGACACTTAGCATATAAGATGTGTCATTTTATCTGTTTTCAAATTGTTTCTCTTATTTTAGGGGTTTCAACTATTTGAGTATGATTTGAATTTTAAAAATTCTTGACGTTTTCTCAACTGCTTAAATCTGTAAATTTATGATTCTTATAAATTTGAGAAACTTTGTCCATTATTTTAATATTTACAATATTTTTGCTCCCACTCCTTTTCCCCCACCTATAGCTAAGGATACATATGTTACACTTTTTAATGTTGTACCACAAATTACAGGGTTCTGTTTCTTTCATTTAATATTTTTATTCTTGTAGCCTCAAACTGGGTCATTTCTACCAGTTTTACTGATACTGATTCTTTGGTCTGTTTTCTCTAATCTGCTCGTAAGCCCAGCTAGTGAATTTTTTCTTTCAGATATTAAATTTTTAATTTTTAAAAATTTTTAGTTTTTATTCCTCTGCTGAGATTTCCTATCTGTACCTTGTTATTATTTTACTTTATGTTCTCATACATAATTATAATGGGCACTTTAAAATAATTATCAGCTAATTCCATCACATGGGCCATCTTGTGGTGATGTTCATTGATTCCTTTTATTCTTGACTTTGGGTGACATTTCCTTGTTTCTTCATATCTCTAATTGTATACTGAACATTACTCTGTTTTCTGCTATGTTCTTCTGAAAAGTGTTTATTTTTGTTTTAGTGGGTTCTTAATCATGATGAAGTCCCAAACTGTATTATATGTTCAAAACCAGACTTGTTCTCACTCTTGTGTTATGTAAATAGCTGCTGAAATGTTTATTCTTTTTAGCTTTAAACAGGCTGCTTGGACTCTGCCTATATACATGTAGTTCATGAATAAGCCAGATATTTGAGCAGAATTTGAAGCTTTCTTCTGTGACTGTTTCCTTTCCAGATGAGAAAGAGGAAAGAAGACCTTGACAACTAACAACTGGCCTAGAAGTAACAGGTCAACTTTCTGTGGCTAGGAGATAGCCAGACACTCACAATAGGCTGTAGAATTCTATTGCTTAAGATAAAAAGAAAATCTCAGAATACAAATATCAGCTAGGGCTAGTCTGTGGCCATGATGAATCAAGACAAAAATAAGATCACTCTATAATCATATCCAAAAGCAGACAAAAACAAGAACATTATCCAATCCATAAAAATGTGTCCAATCCATAAAAGTGACTAACCCCCCCCCCATGGCTAATATGACTATTGCTTCATTAGCAATCTTAAGAAACATCAAGATGGCCAAACCTAGAATTACATTTACTTCTTCCTAATACCATCAAATCTAGAGCAAAACCCAGCTTCTTGAACAGTCCCCAAAAGAACATAGTACAAGCCCAAATTCTAGAATAGGTGAGATGATAAGCCATTGTTCCTCATGGTGTGTGTTCTCATTTCTCATTCAATAAATCCAATTTTGGTCACCAGGTGTTTTCCTTGATCTTTGGTTAAAACAGCGGTTCTCAACCTGTGGGTCGCGACCCCTTTGGGGGTCGAAAGACCCTTTCACAGGGGTTGCCTAAGATCATCGGAAAAACATATATATAATTACATATTGTTTTTGTGATTAATCACTATGCTTTAATTATGTTCAATTTGTAACAAAGAAAATACATCCTGCATATCAGATATTTACACTACGATTCATAACAGTAGCCAAATTACAGTTATGAAGTAGCAACGAAAATAATTTTATGGTTGGGGGTCACCACAACATGAGGAACTGTATTAAAGGGTCTCGGCATTAGGAAGGTTGAGAACCACTGGGTTAAAGGGTAATGGCACAGAATGTCCTCTTTAATTTCTCAGGAACTAGTACTCCCTAAATTGACCTCTGATTTTTCAAGTCACTTAAGCTATCTAACTTCTAGTCACTCTACACTCTCATGTGTGTTCTTCCGTGAGGCAAAAGCAATAAGAATCCTAGGAAACTCATTAGTACCATTCTTTTTTTCCAGTTTCTGCCTACTTGTGGTTGGTTCCTAGTGCCTTCAGAAGATCTTTTACTGTCATTTTCCCAGTATTTATAATGTTATCTCCAAGAGGTTGTTCTTACATGAATTTACCTTTATTAAAGAATACATTATTATTTTTTTGTTACTAGAAAATATTACTATGTGTCTTATAATCTGTTCCTACATAGGCAAACTCATTATGATAACACAATTTAGTAGTACCCATTATACGTCATTGTAGTGAGTAGGCATAGAGTTATAGTTGCTAAATGAGTAATTTGGAAACTTAAAAGTGCCAAATATATCATTTACTGTGAGACTTGCTGGACTTTCACCATCCTTCTGTTGGGTAGGAATCAAAAGACTTATTCAAACAGTACAATTCTAAGAGTTTCCAGGTCTAATTTTAGAATTATTTAAAATTATCATTATAGTAAGTATATCGATCTGACCCACAAATATGTTGCTAGAAAATATCATTGACAAAACTTGTAACCAGTGCTTTTGGGAAAATAATTTGTCACTAGAACTAAATGATACCTTGAAATTGAATTTGATGTGAGCATTAATTTTCTCAAACCTTTTACAAAGCTTTGTACTTAACTGTTATATATCAGGAAACAAGTCACTGTTTTATTCCTAATAGGAACCAAGGCCTCTAGAAGGACATTCTTTCCTGTATCATTTAAAGTCCAGTGTGTTCTCCTGTGGGATATATTTGTCTGGGTTCTGTCTGGAAAGACAAAGCTAACATTATTTACTTTTAGAGTTTCTCCTGGTGTAACTTGTGGGTAATATACATCATTATTCATGTAGATCAAGACATGAGATTTAGAGATACTTTTATGTTTCTTTGGCCATTGCACATATTGATGTGTTGTGTTTTTTTTAACCACAAAACATTTTATTTACAAAATATGTATACTGAAGACTATACATCAGGCCCTGTCACCATGGGAAGCTCCCAAGCCAAGTCAGGGAGGGCTAAAGGGGCCCACAGGGCAAAGCTCTGCCCACCCCAAGAGGAAAAACCCCTAGTGCCTGGGAGCAGGCTCAGCCCACAAAGGACTACACACGAAGGGGGATGGGTAGGAGGAGTGGAGACCCAGTGCCCAGCAGAGGGCTGGGTGGGCAGGTGGGAGGGGAAGCAGCAGGCGGCAGGACCCCATGGTTCTGAAGGTGAGGGTGTCAGGTCTTGACATCCAGCAAGGGCATCCGCTTGTGCTGGTAGCCACTCTGCCAGCCGTGCACCATCTTCGGGTCTCCCACGTCCGAGAGTAGCTCCTGCTCAGCCTCATGCAGCTCCTCAGCGGGGTCATAGCTGTACATGGGGAGCAGGTGATGGTGAAGCCTGTCCCCCCGCTTTTTCTTCTGGACGTACATTACCACAGCCACCACCACCCGGATCAGGGTGATGAGGAAGAAAGGGCCCAACACATAGCCCACCATAGAGTCGCTGTTGGCCTGGGGGGCACTGGGCACTGTGGTGTTACTCTTGACAGCAGCTGGAGGACTGTGTAGTCAGCATGGGCAGTGCCTCCGGAGGGCGCCTCCACTGGGCTCCCTCCCGCCGCTGCAGCCCAGACAGGAACGCCCTCGCTTGGCTCCCGGGCCCATATTGATGTGTTTTAAAGTGTAAACAATTCTTTTGGCCGGACAGTGTGGCTCAGTGGTTGTGTGTCAGTCTATGAACCATGAGGTCACTGTTCAATTCCCGGTCAGGACATATGCCCTAGTGAGGCTTGTTCCCCAGTGGAGGGCATGCAGAAGGCAGCCAATCAATGATTCTCTTTCATCATTGATGTTTCTATCTCGTTTTCCCTTTCCTTCCTATCTCTGAAATCAGTAAAAACATATATATATTTTTAAAGTAAATGATTATATACATTATATCTGCCTTATGTCAGCATAGACATTTTTATAACAGTTTTTGGAAGTGTGAATATTCCCTTTTTTGGAATAGAGAATATTGTAAAGGCTAATAATATTACACCTGCCCTGTAGCCCTCTTGCCCCACACCCAGTACTCTCATGGTCCCCTTAGCCTACTCTATCCTTATTTCAGAAGACATATTGCTTTCTCCCACACTGCATATTTATATTGTATTTACTTATATTCATTGTTTATATTATGCTTATGTGTATTGTCTAACTCCTCCTGCTAGCATGCAGAGTCCACAAAGGTAGGGATATTTGCCTGTTTTGTTCACTAAAGTCATCTCTTGAATCTAGAGTCATATTTGACATGTAAAAGTTCCTCTCCATATATTAAATGAACAGATAAAAAGAAATAGTTTATATAAGCCAAATATTTCTGTACTTTTAATATAGTCCTTCTACATTCTAATTTAGAGGATGTAGTAGAAGATCTCCCTGCCTCCTTCTTGTCCCTTCCACTTAATCTATCTGCCAGAGTCATCTACATAAAGTACAACCAGATCTTTTTAAATCGTTCTTCCAAAATTGTTAACACCTCCCCAGTATCTTCAAAATGAAATCCAAACTCCCTAACTTGGCATTTGAGGCCTTCTGCAATCTCTCCTTATTCTGCCAACAACTTCATCAATCAACACTCCCCTTGTGCTTCAGTTTTTCTTGATGTGATCTTTGGGCGTGTTTTTTCGTCGCTTCATTTAAATGTCGTCTTTGTGCTATGGCCTATCCTGATGACCTCATTTAAAATGGGACCACATTCCCCATCCTCCTTACTCAGTGTTACTTTTCTCCATTGCACTTATCACCTTCCAATATACTGTATAATTTACCTATTTTCTATATTTATTTCCTGTTTTCTCCCCAGAACATAAGCTCTGTGAGAACAAAGCTTTATGCTTAAGTTCTCTGTGATATCACCAGTGTTTAGAATAGTGCCCTACCTCCGTATGATGGCCATCTTTTCCCCTCCACTTAGATTTCCCTATCTGTTTGCCATGGCCTTGCTTAAATGCCAGCTCTTCTGAAAAGATTTCCTGCTGTCCTAAACTCAGGTGAAGATAATCTCTCCTCTGAACATAGATAGCATTTAATCAAAACCTACTTTCATATTGCTTGTATTTTGGTTATTTATGTATATGTCTTATTTTTTCCTACAAGTGTGTCTTAACAGGTTTCATCACTAACATCTTCACAATCTCAGTGAGAGGGTGCAGTCCAGGCTGAGGGACCCCACCAGTGCACGATTAGGCCGGGGAGGGGCCGCGGGAGGGCTCCAGAGGTGCCCGGCCCATCTCGCTCAGTACTGATCAGCTGGACCCCAGCAGCAAGCTAACCTACTGGTCGGAGCATCTGCCCCCTGGTGGTCAGTGTATGTCATAGTGAGTGGTTGAGCATCCTTAGCATATCATTAGCATATTAAGCTTTGATTAGTTGTTGGGTTGTTCTGGCATTCAGTCTATATGCATATTACCCTTTTATTATATAGGATGATTTGAATAAGGCAAAACCTCTATGAAAAGGGATTTTGATTTTAAGCTTATTTTGGGGGGAAATTAATTATGGTTTAAACTCAATGGACTGAAAATATCCAATAAGGAAAAAAATGTATATTGACATATTTTATTTCATATTCAGAGCCTAGACTAAGTTCTGTCATTGGCTTTTTTCACGTCACAGAAATTTCCATTTTCTAGGCGTCTGTGCCTTACAAATTGTTTATTTACCAACTAATGCCCTGTCAAGTTGTCTGAAATAGAATTAAGATTTGTAATATAATTTCTAATAGAATTAACAAAAATATAATTAAAGACACAAAGAACATGAGATTAATATCAAACAATATATGTAGATTTATTATCATTTGAGTGCTTTATTTTTCTGTAATGTATCTTGACATTAATTAATTATTTTATATTCAGTAGGATTGGGAGCAATGCTAGGGCAGTGCTACAAAAGGTCATAGGACTGAAAGCAAATTTGAGGAAGTTCTTACATCTCTTTATTCTCAAATTCCAAACAAAAGCCTCTATCACTGGATTATATTTGATTCCAAAGCTTTCTTTTATCATCATTTGCTTTACATATGCTGTCAATGAACTAAAAAATCTGGGTTTTAAGGAGGAGTAATTTATAATACTTGTTTTTAAGGAAGTATTTCCTCCTCACCCTCCTACTCTCTTCTCCTCTTTCTCCTTCTCCTCCTCCTCCCCCATTTCCTCCTTGACATCCTTTCCCTCCTCCCCGTTTTTCTTTTCTTCTCCTCCTTCTCCTCCTCCTGCTCCTCTATTCAAGGGAAGAGTATTTTCAAAGTAACTAAAACTGGGCCTCACTCGCTGGAAAACTAATAGCTGGTGTATTCTATTTCTTGAGGCTAGTTGAAAGCTAATGTTAAGGAACTTATAACTCTGATGGAATTATGCTCAAAGTCTCAAATGAATGTGTCTCGGAGAAATGATTGATATTGAACCCGGATAGCATCATGAAATTTTAAAGTGCGCCAGTTGAGTAGCCATATGGTGAGATGCAGTAAAATGCACTTTTCAAACTTTTCATGTAAAACCTTAAAATCTTGGCTTAGAACAAGAGTTTACTGCCTTCCCACCTGTTCCCATGTCGCTGAAAGCCTTTGGCAGGAAACCAGGCCCTGTGCTAACTTCCAGTGACACATACTCATTCTTGCTTCCTTCAGCTCTGTGCCCAGCCCAGCTCAGCCACCACAGATGCAGCTATGCTTAGAGCAAACCAAACCTACCAGTGAGATCAGGGTGGGTCTGATGGAGAGACTGCCAGGTGGAGCAGTTCCTAGGAGTGTGGACTCCTTGATTCCCAAACCTACTGAGGACCAGTATTAGAAATTTTAAAAGCAGAAAACTAGATATCCCTGAAGTACCCTTTATTAGAGAATGCTTTTTCCTCTGGTTTAGTCCTCTATCCCTACTATTGCCAACCTCTTGTTAATGGACTCAGTTCCTAAGGTTGCTGACACCTCCTCTGATTCCCATAACGACTGGCACACAGCGGTTTTCAGTAAATATTTATTGGGTGTATGAATAAAAATGAATAAATGATTCAAATGATTGATTTCCTATATGACCCTTTGTACTACAGAACTAAACTGGTAGTAAAATGATACTGTTTTCCAGTTTAGCTTAGGCCTCAGGGAATCACTGTATAAAATCTAATTATTTGATTTTCTTAGAGAGAGAGAAATCAATAGTACCAGGTCAGGATTAAAAGATAGTTTTTTGCATTGTTACCACCTTGGCAATGGTACCAGCCATTTACAAGCCACAAGAATTCCTTTGAAAATGAGGAAAACCGCCCAGTTTAAGCACAGTGAACATTATCATCAACCTGACGCTGACATGCCTGACTGTGAGGCTTCAGTGCTCCTGGTACATTTCCTCTAATCTGTCATTAGATTCCCTTTTTGACATTTGGAAGGTCTTAGGAATTGATTACTGGTCCTCAAACTATCATGATCACCAGTGGCAAAATAAAACACAAAAATGTTATATGATTCTTCTTGTATCTTTTATTGTTATCAGAAAACATCAGGTCGCTCCATGCCACATTATAATTTATCCAATTGTGTCTTCTTTTTTGTTCTGTAGTGAAAATGGAGAGAATTGGGAGTGGGGAATTTGGAGAAAAGAGGCAGAGAATTAATGTGCCTTATATAAAATCAGAAAGACATCAGACTAAATCAAAAGGAAATATCTGTATAGAACATTAAAACCTGTACTTTAGAACAATGTGCGTTAAAAACAAATTGAGGTGCTAGTTGTAGAGAAGAAAATCCAAATGCAAATGAGGAAAAGACAGCTATAAAATGTAGGTTGGTTGGCTGCTGTTCTGCCCAAGAAGCACTAGCTGGCATTAGTGTGAAATTTAAATTCACTTCTGTGCTGGTGATTGCCTCTTTGGAGCTCATTAAGCATTCTTTGGCACCAAATTTCAGACTGAGTAAAACCATGGAGCGTGATCTAGGCAGAAATTAACCTCAGGGTCTATAAGCTCCTGTAACTGAGCCTATAAGAAGTTGGTAATTTGTCCTGGAAGAAGATTCTCAAAAAGGGCAGAGTTTGGGGGAGGGAACTTAGAGTTTGACTCTCACAGCTGGATATGAAGCCAGTAGCGTTATGGGGCTTTGACTATATTAGCATTACCCTCTTTGGGGTGGTTCACTAATCTTTTGAGCTTCATCATTTCAGTTTCTGCTTGAGAGCTGGCTCTTCAAAAACTTTAAGTGACAATGACAGTCTACAAAATTGCTCTCTGAGAACAATTAAACAAAGTCAGAAGGCATGTAATATTTTTAGCAGTGGGTAAAAGGGATCATTTAACGATGACAGAGTGAAGCTCATAGTTTTTAAAATTGCTCCGACAGATCTGATTGATGTGACAGAGTTGAGATGATGGTTGGTTTCTACAGGCTAGCTCAGCCCAGATGGTATGCGGAGGAAACTGCTGATATAATGGATACGAACTTAGGAGCTACAAGGAATTACTCTTGACAAGAAAGTATCTTCTTGTTATTCAACAGGTGACTGCAGAAGAGATACATTGAAAATCATGTTAATGACAGCATTATGCACTAATAAAGTACAACAGGGAGAAAAAAAGCAATATTTAAAAAAAGACAGAAGAGTAAAACACCAAACATACAAATTTCTGGATATCACAGTTATATTGGTAATAACTTATTGAAATGAGGGCGTTAGGAAGTGGTCATCTATATATATGAAAGCCTAATATGCAAAGTGTCCCCTTGGGAGTTCAACCAAGAGACTGAGTTTGATTGCTTTCTATGACATGCACTGACCACCAGGGGGCGGCATGGAATGAAGGAAGGCCCTGGCTGGCGGCTGGCGGCTGGCAGCTGGGGAAGGGAGGCCCCAGCCAGTGGCTGGCAACCGCTAGGGGCCCTACCCATGTATGAATTTCATGCACTGGGCCTCTAGTTAATAATGAAATGAATATAGACAGGAAGAGATAGTAGCAATTAAGTGGACAACATGTTCTTATTACCAATGTTCTGATTGATTATGATTAACTACCAATTCTGAGGCTGATTCATTAACTCTTAAGGATACAGGCCTTAGGAGCAGAATACTGAATGAGACACAGATTTCCAAATCCTCTAGAAAAAAAGTTTCTTTATATCAAGCTCAGCTATATGTTAATTAATCAGAAACACACACCTTCACTGCTGTGATGTGTGGAGAATGTGTTACATGGAAGCTGTGCCACAGAAGAGGGAGAGTGGAAAATTGGGGAAAGAAGGCTTTTCTCATCTGCAAGGTCCCGAGAGCTAACCCTTTCTCATGTTTCATCACTGGATCTTTTCATAGTACTATAGAGAATACCTAGGCTTTGCAACCAAACAGGTAGAGGTGCAAGTCTGAGCTTCAGGACTCAGCAGCCACAGGAATTTTGGAGCTATCATTTACTCTATTCTCCTTTTACTATATGTAAAATGGGGCTGAAATAATAAACTAATAGGGTTGTTATGCAACATGCATGAGAAGAAAAAGAACATTGTTAAAACCCTGAGGTTTGAGAGTCCGGGAATCAAACCCACAGCCTTTTGATGTACGGGACAATGCTCCAACCAACTGAGCCACCCAGCTAGGATAAGAGTCTGGGTTTTAATCTTGGCTCAACTGCTTACAAGTTGGTTGACTTTGTGCTTTGTTTCCTCCTGGGTATCATGAGGACAATAAGTATCCAGCTTCTGAGTCGTAGTGGTGATTAATTATGTTAATGTACTAGCACCAGAGTGGTCCTGATATATGGTAAGCTAAATTAGCTATAATTATCAGTATGAAAGTGCCTGGGAAAATACTTAACACATTGTAAGTTCACAATAAAAGGAGGCTACTTTATTATTGGTATTTTTACTATTAGTTCCTATCCAGAAGGACTGCTTATATCACTATTTTTTTTAGAGTTTTTTAAAAAAATATATTTTATTGATTTTTTACAGAGAGGAAGGGAGAGGGATAGAGAGTTAGAAACATCGATGAGAGAGAAACATCGATCAACTGCCTCCTGCACACTCCCCACTGGGGATGTGCCCGCAACCAAGGGCCCACCGGGGATGTGCCCGCAACTCTAGCCCTTGACCGGAATCGAACCTGGGACCCTTGAGTCCGCAGGCCGATGCTCTATCCACTCAGCCAAACCGGTTAGGGCTAGAGTTTTAAATCCAGTTCATTTCTAAGTTTTAAACAATGTAGGAAAGGGCATTCTCTCCTTGAAGATCCAAAAATTACTTAAAATAACACATCCGACTCATTAAGTACAAATGCATAATGGAAGAGATTTTTTTCATAGAATTAGACGTATGCAAAATTACTACCAGCCATAATTTTATATAAATCACAATGTAAAAAAAATGCCAAATTAATGAGAACATTCTTTATGATAGGTGGGATCAGTAGGTAATGAAGGAACTAATGTTAGGTTGTAATATTGAAACATCTTAATTCATATTCTGTAAGATGAATCAGCCAGATTAACCGGATAATTTCAAATGACACTAAATATGGAATGCCTGTGAAATGCCAATAAAAACAGGAATTAGCCTCTGAGGTAAGAATAAAAAGAGGAGATGAGACAATACATTTCAAATGGGATTTAATTTAAAGATATTAAACAAGGATGTGACTGCTATTCAAATAAGAGAAAATGTAGTAGTGACTAACAATATTTTCCCTTCAAAAATTGGCATGGGAGAAAATATGACTCATTTGTAAAGCAATTTCCTAACAAAAAAGGATATTACTATGTTTTAAGACCTCTTTGAAAACACATTTCAATTATTATATGTTTAGTCATGTTAAAATATGTACGTAAAATTTTGTGATTTAAAGGGGGAAAAAAGAGCATTGAGTTTTGGCATTTCTACATTCCTGTATACAAAATGAAATAATTTTGTAATATTCCAAATTTTGAATTGACAACAAAATAACATGTACACAAGAAAAACAGATAGGTAAGAAATATTGTGTAATCAGAGGAAGGTGAGGGTTTCAGAGTTTCTGAGATTTTTTTCAATAGAAAAAAAAAAAGCAAATGAATAGCAAGAAAATACTTCCCAGAAATGATTCATTGGGATGGAACTATTCAATGTGGACATTAAAAGAGGAAGGCAGACTTCTTCTTATTGTCTTTTCGAGGCTGCTAAGTCCTTTGAAAGCCGAAATCAAATTGTTCACCTATACTTAAAGGGTTTTTAGCATATGGCCACACCCAAATACATTGCCAGAAAATATTTATTCATTTGTTTGTCCATTTGTTCATTCACCCCATGTGTATTAGTGCTTACTATGTAACAGTATTATGTTATGATCAAGAGACAGAAAAATAATACATGGAACTGTATTCAAAGAAGTTACTGTCTAGTATGGGAGATAGGCATGAAAAAAATAAACTAAGAATTATCCTATATAATAAAAGGTTAATATTCAAATCAACCTGCCCCCTGGTGGTCAGTGCGCTCCCACAGTCGGACATCCCCTGAGGGCTCCCAGACTGCAGGAGGGTGCAGGCCGGGCTGAGCCCCCCTCCCCCCCACCAGTGCAGAATTTCGTGCACTGGGCCTCTAGTATCTCATAACTAAAGTAGTAGCAAAGCAAGAAATGAAAGTAGTAGAAATGAAGGCACAGAAGAGGGAATAGTTAGCACTTTCTGGGAGTATCAGGGAAGACATCAAAAGAAGATATTTTTCCACTATGGAATGTGGAAAGTTCTTTTTCAGAAGCTCTGTATTTATATTGTAGAAATCATGACATCAATTAGCCAAACCATTTAGCATTTATGTAGTGATTTACAGATTACAAATCACATCAGATGCTTTACAACTCATAAAGTACATTTTTTAAATTTTTTTTAAAGAAGAACTAATTTATGTAATTTATTTTATTTTATTTTATTTTAATATTATTGATTTTTTACAGAGAGGAAGGGAGAGGGATAGAGAGCCAGAAACATCGATGAGAGAGAAACATCGATCAGCTGCCTCCTGCACACTACCCACTGGGTATGCGCCCGCAACCGTGGTACATGCCCCTGGCCGGAACCGAACCCGGGAGCCCCGAGTCCGCAGGCCGACGCTCTATCCACTGAGCCACACCTGCTAGGGCAAGTACATTTTTTTTAAGTAGTAGGGCCCGTACATGGTGTTGGGTATATCGGACAGATACATACAAAAAAATGAAATTAGATCACCATCTTACACCATACACAAAAACAAACTCAAAATAGATTAAAGACAAAAGTCAGACCAGATACCATAAAAACACTTGAAGAAAACATAGGCAGAAAAATCCCAGATATTTCTCATAGCAATATTTTTTCTGATATATCTCCTCTGGCAAGAGAAACAAAAGAAAAAAATGAACAAATGTCACTACATTGTACTAAAAAGCCTTTGCACAGCAAAGGAAACCATCAACAAAATGAAAAGACAACCCACTGAATGGGATAACATATTTGTCAAGGTTAATATCCCAAATTTATAAAGACCTGATAAAACTCAACACCAAAGAATCAAACAATGGAATTAAAAAATGGGCAAAGGACTTGAATAGACACTTCTCCAAAGAGGACATACAGATGGCCAATGGATATATGAAAAGATCCTCAACATCATTAATCACCAAAGAAATGAAAATTAAAACCACAATGAGATATCACCTCACACCTGTCAGAATGGCTATCATCAATAAATGAACAAACAAGTGTTGCTGAGGATGTGGAGAATCTATCCTAATGTTTGTTAAGTTGATTTTTAAAATTTCAGTGGAGTAAAGGGAACCTTCGTGCACGGTTGGGATGCAGATTGGTGCTGCCACTGTGGAACATGTATGGTGTGTCCTCAAAAAATGAAAAATGGAACTGCCTTATGACCCAGTGATTCCATTTCTGGGAACATATCAGAAGAAACCTGAAACACTAACTGCAAAGAATACATGCACCCCTATGTTCATAGCAGCCTTATTTACGATAGACAAGATTTGAAGCAATCAGCGTGTTCATCAGTAGATGAGTGGATAAAGGAGCTGTGGTACATTTACACAATGGAATATTACTCTGCTGTGTTAAAAAAAAAAAAGGAAATCTTACCCTTCACAACAGCATGGTTGAACCTGGAAAGCATTATGCTAAGTGAAACAAACTAGTAAGAGAAAGAAAAGTATCATATCTTCTCACTAATATGTGGAATCGAATGAATAAAATGAACTAATAAGCAAAATAGAAACAGACTCCTAGGTAGAGAGCAGGCTGACACCTGTCAGGAGGCAGAGGGACTGGTTGGGGTGGGTTGGGGGATTGAGCAAAAACAAAAAATAAACTGATGTACATGGACTGTTGCAGAAGACCAGAGAAAAACCAAGCAAGGCTTTCAGGAGTTACACTGTTTATTACACCAACGGAGCAGAATAACTTCCCAAGTCTGAGCAAAGTAACATGCAGGGAGCTTATCTTTTATATCTTTCTGGTGTCTTTGTCCCTCAAATATGGATTATGCTTTGGGTCCTTTTCTCGGGCTTTGCAAAAAGGCCCCAGGTGTTGGGGGTCTCCAGGCCATATCTAATGGTCTGGCCTGGCGCCAGCACTAATAACCCCTGCCGCTCCAGAGCTGTGCACTGTTCACAGTTTATGGCCTCTGTGAAATGTGAGCATTTAGGTAATAGGTGGTTCTGCAAGACCAGTTTCTGGGAACGAGGCAGTGACTTAATTATAGGTTATCAAGAATGTACACTGGGCTTGCTGGCACAGATTCAGATTGCTAGCCCCCCAAATATCAGGGTTACATTGGAATTAGCCTTTGTAGCCTTCTCAGGACAACAGTGTGGATTGCTGGGAGGAGGGGTAGAGAGTAGAGAAGGGTATAAGAAGGATAAATGATGATGGGCAGAGACTTGACTTGGGGTGGTGAACACAATAACTGCACAGATGATGTAGAATTGTGTGCCTGAAACCTGTATAATTTTTTAAATCAGTGTCACCCCAATAAACTCAATTAAAACTAAAATAAAACAAAATAGTAGGTCCCTTTCTGCATGTTGATTGTAGCTTATCAACTTTATTTTTCTTTACTAGTCCTGGACCTATAGCTTAGACCAGTGATTTTTCAGCCTTTTTAAATAAAAAAAAATCTCGTAGTGCACATAATCTAAATTTCTGCAGCACAACAAAAAATGTTATATTTTTTTGCCGATCTGAAAAAAAAAGATATAACCTTGATTCATTCACACTGGATAGATATTGTTGTGTTGGCTGTTGCCACTTTTTAATTTGACAGTCTAAGGGAAAAAGGTCAGTGCCCCTGACTAAATAGGTATTGCATGTTTTAAAAATTCTTGCGGCACACCAGTTGAAAATCGCTGGCTTATATGTATATCTCTACAGTCTTCTAATAAAAGGATTGTTCTAGGTACTATTACTGCATAAAACATCATCCTGAAACACAGTGATTTTAAATAATAATAATCATGTTACTATTTCTTATGATTTCTGTGGGTCAAGATTTTGCGAAGGGCTTGGCTGGAGAGTTCAGATGTGGGGAGCTTATGCAGCTGCAGCCCCAAGGTGACCGGAGCTAGAATAGCAGTGGACTGGTTGGGCATGTAGTCTCAGGGTTGCCCCAGGTGGTCTCATTACATGGGCTACCCTGGGCACCCTCATAGCGTGGAAGCTTCAGGACACCCACATTACTTACATGCTGGCCCGGGATCCTTTACCCGCAAGAAGGAAGCTGAATGGCTTTTTCTGTCCCTACTTTGGAAATCACACTGCATCACTTACAAACAAGCTACAGACTTAAAAGGAAGGGCAATATACTTAACCTCTTGATGGATGAGAGGCAAGATTCTAGTCTGAAATGAGAGATACTTTTGTGGCCATCTTTAGAAAATACAGTCTTTAACTACTTTCTCACTCAAACTTTGAGTAAGCAAATGGTATTGGAATCTTACTGGAGTCTTATCAGAAAATTATTCAGGATGAAGGTAAATTACAGAATCTTTTCTAATGTTTGTTAAATTGATTTTTAAAATTTCAGTACTGGATGATTTCTAATGACACTAAGATCAGAACATGATAGGACAAATAAGAGATCCGGATTTAATAGGCAATGAGGATTTTCTCACACAGCAGGCCATTGAACCATGGAAAAGGTTACATGGGAAATTGAAAAATCAATTTCTTTGTAGGTCTTAAAAATCGATGGTCAAGGGATTCTGTGAGTCTCTCTTGTGTCAGTATGGTTCCAGCTGGAGGAGAGAGATGGATTGGGCAACCTTTTAGACCTCTTTCAGTGACTTTCTGTATTCACTAACTAATAAGGCAGAGAAATTGTCTCGGTAACCTTGGAAAAGTCTTTTGGTCAATGCAAGGGCTTGTTTTATTTTATTTATTTATTAGTCTTTCATTTATTTATTTTGAATTCTGTGTCTCATAAAAAGCATTCAGATTTCTATGTATGTTTTTCTCACCAAGGCATTTGCCACAGATTTTTTTCCAGGTAGTAGTTACTATCCTTGGATCAGTAATTAGGAAAAAAACCACTTTGTGATAAGGTAAAATCTGTGGGTCCTTGTTTGTCATGGCTGTCAAGATAAGGAACAAATTACAGGTAACAATTTGTGTGTATAAGCGTGTTGGTGTCAAGATGAATATATCACATAGAGAGCTTGTGTGGTGCCAAGTATTTTGCTTTTCCTGCATTATTTGATTTAATTCTAAACAACTCCAGTGTACAATTAGTATTTCTACTTTAGAGATGATGAAAGTGAGGTACATAGAGTTAAGCAACTTTTCTGATGTTAAGAAGTAAAGCTAAGATTTGAACCTATTTATGTTAACAGGAGACTTACTAATTAAAAAGGTTCTATATTGTTTATTATTGAAAAGCAATGGAATGAGTGCTCACTATCTTATTTTTTTTTATTTAGACTGTATTTTCAGTCTGGACTTTATAAATCAGGGTCCCTCAATGTCATTAAATGATAGCCCATGTGCTCTTTTATCTGGCCTGCAAGGCTTTTTATAATCTGGCTTCATTTTATTAGTAGTTCTTTTATTACTTTAACTTGTTCTTTTCTGTTCCTCTAAAACACACCATTTCTTTAGCCAAAATCGGAAATTCCCATGCCTTTGGGTAAAACTGTTTCTTTTATGTGAAATTGGCATCCCCCACACCCATCAAATTCTTTCTATTGTTTCAGCCCATTCAAATGCTGCCTCTTCCATTCAGCTTCTCAGATTACCCAATAAGAGGAAATTTCACCTGGATTTTAATAACTCTTACTTTCTCTATGACTTGTGTGAAATCTGTCAAGCTATACTTCTTTCTGTTATATGGATTATGATTTCATATACAATTACATTGATGAAAAAAGCATTCACTTGCTTTAAAAAATTAATACTTGAAAAGCAAGATCAATGCTCTCTCTGGTCCCTTTGAGGTCTAGATATTGACTAATCAGCTAAGCTGAATATCTCTTCATACGTTGTCCAAATTTGTTTTCTATTTCATGGATTCTTTATATTTGTGATATCTAAATTTCTTCTTGTTTTTATCTGTAAGCGGTCTTATGGACATGTGGTAGATCTTTTAATGGTTTATTTACTTTTCTTTTTTGTACTTGTATGTAGTTTCTCATTTCTTATTTACCCACTTTTGCTGTAGCAGCATATTATTTCTCTCTCCTTTCTTATTGTTTTTCTTTCTTTTTTTCCCCTCCAAAAAATACATGATTTTTCATCTAAGGTCCATTGAATTTTAAGTTATATGAAACATTCTTCAGTAACACATTTCGCTCATCCATTTCATTCTCAATATTTAAGTTATTGGTCAGATAAGTATTAAAGTTCTAATTATTAGGTTTTACGCCGCCGCAAGGAAAAACCGTGAGTCCAAACAGAGACCAGATTAAACAGGCTTTATTGGGAGCACACGGGCGGGTTCACCAGCTCGGAGAGGGGAGCTGGAGAAGCCGTGCCAGACTGGAGCAGGGGCAAGTTTTTATGCTGGCAGAAACTGGTGGCAGTGGGGGTTTTTCGGGGTCTGGTGAAACCTGCGGTCTGTCCTGCGGTTTTGGCCATTTCCAGGAGCCGTTTGTCCAGCAGGGACTTTCCACCGGGGTGGGGCAGTTTCTGGACGTCAGTGTGGTGAGGTCAGTTTCTCACCGGCCCAAGAGAGGGAGGGGGTCTTTTCGCCCCCAGGGCAGGGTGCCAGCGAATACCGGACACTAATGTATATCCTGATGAAGTTAAAGACAACTTTCTACTTGAACCATTCTTTTTCCATCATGAAGATCCCTTTAGATATCACTGTGTATGAAGCTTGAGCAATTTATTTTTAAAATCATCACACCATCCTTAATGGTACCAATATCATAAAATGAGCCTTTGAAATTTGATATTAGTCAGCAGTTTTATTGAGACAGAAAGACTCATTAAGTGGACAGATATTCTTGATAATGGGAAAATGGGCATACATGCTATATAATGTGACTTATTTAACAAGTCAGATGTGCTTACCTAAAAAGATATAAACTGCCCTGCTTAGAAGTATATCTAAAGAATTATGGTTGTGTATGTTTTACCAGGAAAAAAACTTAAAATATTCCATCAAATATTAGAAAAGCAAGTTTTAAGGATATGCAATTTTTAACTTAATTAAACAAATTCTTAAAGCATGATTCACTTTGCTCCAATACTACATTCTCAGTATTTTAAAAAATCATATGCTTTTCCATGTAACACATTTCAGGTAAACAGGGGAAATTGCTTCAGGTCTCTGTTTCTTAAATAATAGTTATACATATCATTTAAATTATTTTAAATATGAGTCATGCATATGTTATATGACTTATAGAAATCTGAAATATATTTAGAATAACATTAAATCATTATGGTGCCAAAATTTTTTTCTTTGGTACATTTAGGGAATAATGTCTTTATTTTTATTTTTTTGAGGTGTAAAGCTCTGTGGTATATTTGTAATGAAATTCATTGCAGTTAAGTGGGAAAAGCAATGGGCTTTGGGTCAGACTAAGCAGGCCTTTAATACATTTTCCATTAACTCTAAGGTAGCAGTTTTCAGATGCTTTGGTCTCAGGACTCATTTACACTATTAAAAATTATTAAGGACCCTCAAAAGGCTTTTAAAAATGTAACTTATATCTATGAATATTTGTTATGCTTGAATTAAAACGGAATTATTTTAGAAACATGAATTTATTTAAATAACAACAATAAACCCATTACTTCCTAACATAAATATAACATGTTTCATAACTATATTTTCCAAAACAAATAGTAGAAAGAATATATAGTTTTGCATTTGTGCAAATCTCTTTATTGTCTGACTTACTAGAAGACACCTGGATTCTCTTATTTGGATTTTATCTGTTATAATACAGTGTTGGAGTAGATGAAGAAAATATGTCCCAACACAGATATGCAGTTGGATAAAAGGTATTTTAATACCTTTTCAGATAATTGTCAATATTCTTCAATGATGCTACACTAACACTTGCTAAGCAGTAGTTTCTTAAAGATTAGTTGCAGTGCAGAATTAGAAACCATATCAATGAACTTATCATACTTAGATTTAATTCCATTGCTGCAACTTGCACTTTGAAGGATCTTCTATACATATATGAGTTTGTAACGTCATGCACTACTCACTTCACTGAATTATTCAGATATTTCAAATATCGATTCTCTACATTATAAAAATCACATCATGAACTTCACCACCAATCTAATCAGAAAAGACTCCATGTATTGGGAAGCTGTCAAATTGACAGTGGTTGATAGAAGCTTCCCAAAATTCTAATTTTAGCTCAAAAGCTCAAATTTTGTCATTGGCAACAATCACTGTCAGTTGTTTCCTTTGAAGTGACAGGCTGACTTTGTTTATGTTCGAGAAAATGTCTGCCAAATGCCAAGTCTGAGTCATTCTTTCAAGTAAAAATAGTAATCTATAAAAAAGTGGCCACTTCAGCTTGCAACTCAAGCAGTTGCACAGACACTCTTCTTTGAAACAATCATCATACTTTGGTAGGAGACAGAGGGAGTTATGTGCATTTCCCATTATGTCACCCTGAATATTAAAAAGACACTTAGACAAGTATTGTGGTGTAATGAAATATTTACTGTTTAATCAAGGACATGCTTAAATGACTGCATTTTTTCCTAGTGCCTGGTGGTGAAGAATAGAGTGACTGTTAGTACAGTTTGGTGCCACTGCCTTGATTTGTGATAAGTTAGAAGCACTTACACCCATCATTGCTTTTGTACCAGAATGCAAAGTCAACAGATTGGAAAAGGGAAATAATGTATTACTGGTAGTACTTTTATGAAAATTATTTTGACCTCATAGGCTCCCTGAAAGGTTCTTGAAGATCCCAGAGGTCTGTGGACCATATGTTGAGAACTGCTGTACCGGGGGTTGTAACCTCTCTGAGATAATTTCCTCACTAGTAAAAATGAGGATAATGCATATATTGCAGATTGTTTTGACATTTAAATCTGATGATGCAATGTTTTCAAATATGTAAGCTTCTGTCGACTTCCCCCTAATATTAATCTCTGTTAAGGTATAACCCCTCTAAAATGATGTTACTCTTACTTTTGGAATAAGTATCTAAGTATCTAACCAATTGCAAAATATATCTCTACATTTCTTTTACAGAAAAAATAATATTCTTAGATACTCATTGGAAACCTAACTGCTATATTTTCTCACTTTCAAAGCACTCTAGGGAATGTATTCAGAATATAAATTTAACTGTATATGTGATACTATTTAGGTATTAGCACATTTGATACACCTTTGGTATATGGGATTGTATATCAGTGTATAATCCTACTTCTCTTTGTACTTCTCTTTCTATTTTAAAAAGAGCCTTCCTTCTCCCTGCCTCCTCACACATATTTGGTCCACCTTTTCCTGCAATTTGTTGGCTATGTACATTAGAAACAAATGTTCTAATATTAAGATAAGTGAAATAGTGTTTTAAAAAAGGCTATTCCCCTCCCTTATTTCCCATAAATAAATTTAAAATTATGAAGAAAGCAGAGTGCATTTAAATATATCTGCATTTACTTAGCAGTTCACATAAAGGCAATCATCAGTGACCACATGTTTTACAAAGATTTGTTCTGTGAGAGTGTGAGTCATCCAAAATTGTATCCTCTCTGTTGAATAATTCTGAAGCATTATTTGTAAGATGGAACTAAGAAAACCAATGCATTCTAATAAGTTGCGTAATGATTGAATGGTTTTACAAAGTGTATCAAGAAATGTATGGCTTGGAATATTTAAAAAAAGACAACTTGGACCAACACAGTAGAAAACAAGCAGGTAATTTAGAGTGTGTTGAATATTTTGCATAAAGAAATTAAAATTATAGCGTATTTAAGGTTTTTCTCCTATATCATGGTTCAGTTAGTTGTTATTGCTATTAAACAATACTTGAAAAGAGCATAAAACTTCAGGGGAGCTCTGCAGACATTCACTTTTATTAAAGTCTTTCATCAAGATTGCTCATAGGTGGTGCCATCAAATAATGTAGAGGCTTGACTTTCTCTAACAAGGAAATACCTTATTTTGATCTATATTATAATGTAATTTTTATCACATTTAAAATACCAGTAAGAAAATCAGAGAACTGCCATGCACAAATCAAAGGATAGGAATTTGTTTGCCAATCATTTTGAAACAGGCAGTGCAAGTTTGGTATGTTTTATGCATTACAGATTTATATAGCTATTATGACAGGCCATTGAAAACATTACCACCTATTTATGAAGATAGGGCAGCTAAAAACAGAGATGTTAAGTTATGTTATCCGTTAGCTTTTGCTGTGTAACAATGATGAAACCTCTGTGGCCTACAACAGAGAACATCTGTGAAGGGTTCAGCTGACCGAGGCTGGGCTTGGTTCATTGTTCTGCTGGTACTGCCGGAAGCACTCACCTGATTGCAAGGTGACCCTGGGCATTGTTCTTCACAGGGTTTGGTTGACATGCCTTAGCCGCCAGGACTCTGCCCTACACGTTTCTCATCCTTTGCTTAGAACCAACAGTCTAACCTGGGCATGTCCTCGTGACAATGGCAAAAGTGCAAGAAGGAAAGTGGGAACACACCTTTGACACTAGGTTTGCAACTGTCCCTTTCTGATTCAGGCTGTCGTCCAAAGCAAGTTACATAGGATGGCCACGTGCACTTCACCCTTACAGGAAGGACTCGGGATTCTCTGGACAAGGGCAATGAATAGAGAGAGAATGAATAATTGAAGCCACACAGGAAATTAATATGCCACATTATTTTGCCTCGTTCCTACAAATAATGGCTAGCTGAGGTAGGTGAAAAACATAGGCCTCTTCAGGAAACTGCTTTATTCCTGGTTCCTCAGATTTTAGTGTTCTTTCTAACTTGGCCCAATCAGAGGCTTTTGGGATAGTATTTGAATGTCTGACTTTACTTTCTAGTTTCTACCTATTGTAAGGACAAAGGAAAATAGATTCAGATGATGGCACCAACTTCCATTTGCCTCTTGCAGCCACAGTGATCACATGTTGCTTTATTTGTTGCTGTATTGAGAGATCGTAGTCTGTCAGACATATTTTGTCTTTATCTTAATGCTTCTGATCACTGTCCAAATTCTCAGTCATAAGTAATAGATGATATCATCTATTGTTCTTAGAAGATATGAGGAAAATAGGCCCAATCCATTTATGTCATTAAGTTTACAATTGATCGTGCATTGTACATTTACTGAGACAGTATATGAATTTAGAATACAAATACTGGTGTTTGTTGTGACTTTTTTGCTTATCAGTCAATTACCATTTTAGGATCTATGACTCCAACAGTTGAAACATTATATTAAATAAAAATATGTCATTTCCTCATGTTTTAAGGATGTTCCTCAATACTTACACTTCAGTAGTAAAGAGATAACTTTTCTTATTTAATGGTAAGAAGTTCATCTTATAGTTACAGATACTCAGAGTCTGCTACTCAAAACATGACAAGTGATAACTGTCTTGATGGTGGTTTGACATTATAATATAAATATTTTATCTTCCAGTCTCCTACTAACAAGCATATTATAATATTTTAAGGGCAAAATTCTTACTGTAATGCAAAAATTATACATATATTATTTTCTAACTAGAGGCCCAGTGCACGAAATCCAGCCTGCACCCTCTCGCAGTCTAGGAACCCTCAGGGGATGTCTGACTGCGAGGAGGTGGGAGAGGCTCCCACCACCAACACTGCGCACACCAGCTGTGAGCCCGGCTTCTGGCTGAGCGGTGCTCCCCCTGTGGGAGCACACTGACCACCAGGGGGCAGCTCTTGCATTGAGTGTCTGCCCCCTGGTGGTCAGCGCGCATCATAGCGACTGGTCATTCTGCTGTTCGGTCAATTTGCATATTAGCCTTTTATTATATAGGACGCTAATGTTTTATTTTCCTGGAAAAATGATTGATTTTACTGGATTTGTTTAAGGGGAAGGTGACATGAAACTCAGAAAGACAAAAAATTATGAGAATGATTCTGTTACTGTATTTTTACTGTTAATGGGTGTTTAAAAGGCTGAAATAAAGCAACTGTGGCTGTGTGTGTGCTGTGGGCTTGTGCTATATAACTGGCCAAAGTTACTGAAGGTTTTGGTAGATAGATTACAAGGTTTCCTCATCAGCCTCATATACACTGTATCTGTTCTTCCATCACAATTCATTCTATTGTTTTTAGAATTTATAAAAAACACTTGAATATTATCATACCATTACTTTACATAGCCCCTTTAGGCTCATTCTCTCCCCCCACTCAGTTACCTTGAAGATAAATCTAATCCCCTAGAAAGATACAGCCCCACATCTACTCTCTAAGCTCATCCAGTATCAATCCCCAACCTGAAACCTCGGCTCCAGCAGCCTAATATATGGCAGTCTGACTTCTAAGTCCTTAATAAAATATGTTTTTATTTCTTACCTGAAAATGTATTTGTAGAAAATAAAGAAAACAGATAAATCATAAATCCCCAAATTACAAATAAAAGATATCACCCATAGTTCTCCCATTCAGCTATAACCACTGTTAATTATTTGTATTATTTCTTTTGTGATATTTTTGTCTTTTCCCTTTTCATTATATTTTCCCCAATTTTTATTATAAGAATATTTAAACATCTTAAAAAGTTGCAAGAATTTTACATTGAACATCTATATACCTGGATTCTACCATTAACATTTTACTTTATTTGCTCCATTTCATACTAAAACCTATTTTTCCTGTATCATCCATCAATCCCTTTATTCTTGATGCATTTCAAAATAAATTGCAGACATTAGGACACATAATTGCTGAGGATTATGAGTCAGTTAGGAGTTTTAGGTGAAATGAGGAGACCCAACAGAGAAGGGACACATTTAACCAACATCTCTTGCTTTCCTAGATAGCATTCCTAGAAACTAATGTTTCCTTAAATACAGTTAAGGTGTCAGGCTACATGTTTTAAGTTTTAGTTTAAAAGCTAGGTGATGGAATGTAGGCCATTCTTTGAGTCAGTCTGTATCCCAATGATCCTTTCACAATGACCCACTTACCCTGAGGTAATCTTATCTAATAAAAGAGAAACATACAAATTGGCCCTACCCCCACTACAACCGTCAGCCAATCAGGAGTGAGTATGCAAATGAACCCAACCAAGATGGCCACAGCCACAGAGCTGGAGTGAACAGGAGGCTTGGGTTGCCCCTGGTGATGGAGGAAGCCAAGCTTCCCGCCTGCCCTGGCCGGCCCTGGTCTCCACTCAAGGCTACAAAGTTTCAATTATAGAAGATAAATAAATCCCAGATACCTGCTTCCAGCCACTGTGGCCTCCGCTCAAGGAGGGTCTGGGAGCCTGGGTTGCCGGCGGCCATAACCAGCCTGCAGCCATCAGCCCCTCACCCAGGCTGGATAGGCACCCCAGTGGGGACCCCCACCCTGAAGGGGGTGTGGCCAGCCTGCAAACAGCCCTCAGCCCCTCACCCAAGCTGACCAGGCACCCCATTGGGGACCCCCCACCCTGAAGGGGGTGTGGCCAGCCTGCAAACA
>NW_005871066.1:12965472-12968265 GCF_000147115.1 Myotis lucifugus | reverse complement strand
CCTTCCGCCGGCGGGGCCAATGTGGGGGTAAGCAGGCCGACAAGCTGAAGTGGGTTAGGGCAAATACAGGCAGGCAGCCAGCACATGTAGATACGTAGGAGCCAGCAGTCCCCGGATTGCAAGAGGGATTTCTGACTGCCGGTTTAGCCCCGATCCCTGTAAACCCAGCAGTAGGACATCTTCGAGGGTTCCCAGATTGGAGAGAGTGCAGGCCGGGCTGAGGAACACCGCCTCCCCCATGCACAAATTTTGTGCACCAGGCCACTAGTGACAATATAAGTGACAGCGAGAATAAGGTGATTGTGGAGCTCTGCCTACAAAACACAGAACACTTTCAAGATTTTTTGGGGCTGTTTGTGTTATTGATTGCTTTTTAATGTATTTTTTAATTCAGCAATACAAAATATCTATCACTCCTTTACCTTTTCACTTCAAGCAAGTGCCCTTGACCTGGAGGGCATGGAGTAGCTTCTAAAGAGCTATGAATCCCCAAAATTTTATGACAAACTTTGTGGGTGAATATGTTTCTGGACGAGAAGATGTATAGTTTTTACCAGATCATAATGGATATCCAACCCAAAAGACTGGGACGACAACTTATATCCATAACCACGTGAGAGGCACCATCAAATAAAACAGAGCCAGTGTTTAGAGGTACATTGTGGTCTCCTTGACATTTTTCTGGGAGCAAAAATTGGAGGCTGGTAATAGTATAGGCTGGTATTATAAGGGCACAAGAGCTGTGCTTTTGATTATTTCTGAAGTACAGTCTTTGATATGAAAGCTAGAAAATGTATGTCCCCCATAGTCTCTGTTAATGCCAGTTTGATAGAAAGTGCTTTCACTGGAAATATTATTTCAATGGGCTCCTCTTACTCCTTCATCCAGCTAGTATCTTATTAGGGATTTGGGGATTATAATGTTCTTCAGTCACCAGTCAATTTTGTGACACCATTTCATTCCTTCCTTCAAATGTTTGGTAATGAATGTAACCCTTTATTTGTTTTCAGAGTGTGCTTGCCTATTCAAAATTATTCTCAGGCTGCATTCCAGAGCAGAGAAACCAAATAGAGATAAGCTTTTGATGATCAACAAAGTAGACACAGATGGTGTAGGATACAGCAGTAGTTTTCAAAAGCAATTTATACAATTCTAATTCTCTTACTGTTTCTAATGTCATGTTTACCTGAACTAATTCTTTCTCTTATTATTCATTCTCTATAAATACACTCTTATTTGATTTGTAAGTGCTCAAAAAATAGGCCACATAAAAAGATTACAACAGCACTTCTGATTCACTAAAAGGAAGTAATTTGTTCTGAATGGGGAGGTTGAGCTTAAAGAGAAAATGGATTGTGGAACATTGTAAAGAGCTTTTTTAAGAAAGAATTTTTCTTACAGAGAAAAATTGGCTGACTTATGAAACTTTAAGAAGATATTTATTAAACAGAAAGCTATTTCGCTGAGGAAGCTGAGGTGTAAGTAAAGATTCTGAGGTTGTATTCAGTGGGGATTTATAAAGCTTTGTCTATTTAAAACCTTCAGTAGAGTCCATGTTTCTACAATCTAGACAGGGTGGAAGCCAAACAGTTAATAAACTTAAGACCTTGTTATCTTATTTATAGGTCCTCATTACTTCTGCATCTCAACACTAGTTAATGCATATTTATATTTGTCTATGTTTCAGTACAGAGACCACCACATAAAAACCAAGTGGCACTACATAATTATGTTTGTTTTAATGTATGCATTTAAAGGGTGGGGGGCGGTGAGAGGTAGAAGAAGGTAAAGGGGGAATAAATGGTGATGGAAGGAGACTTTACTTGGGATGGTGAACATACAGTACAATATACAGGTGATGTATTATAGAATTGTACAACTGAAACCTATATCATTTTATTAACAGTGTCACCCAATAAATTCAATAAAAAAGAAAAAATGATGGACTCTATTGTGAAATACATGTGATCCCATTTATGTCACCATTTGTTATATACTTACAGCATACACTTATAGTATCTTGACTATCGCAATGATTTCTAAAATTCAACTTATTAAAAGTTTCCCTTTTCAGGTGTGTAGCACTAAAAATAGAAGCAGTCATAGACAGATTATTAATGAATAATAAATACAGATGTCCTTCTGGAAAGCCTCTTGATTGATTATGATTTCAGTGAAGCCCCCTTTTTCTATGGTTTAGTATTAGTGGCTTGGAAGAAAGATATCGGGGGCCCATTTAACATTACATATTTGTGGAATTAGTTCTTGTTGAGCAGTTTGGCTAGTAAAGTATTAACTTACTTTGAGTTATTGGAGGATATCAAAATAGGAAAAAATCTATTTATCATTGTTCATAACACATAAAATGGTACCAATGGGAATAAAAACCCTAGATCTACATTTAAAAAATCATTTTGGCCCGGCCAGTGTCGCTCAGTGGTTGAGAGTCGACCGATGGACCAGGAGGTCGTGGGTCATGGTTTGATTCCTGGTAGAGATGCATGCCTGGATTGTGGGTTCAATATTCGGTGGGGGGCATGCATGAGGCAGCCAATCAATGATTCTCTTTTATCATTGATGTTTCTAACCCTCTCTACCTCTCCCTTCTTCTCTCTGAAATCAATAAAAATTATTTTGAACGCACAGAATACTTTTAAAAAATAGGTTATGAATATTTTCCAATCAGATAAGTATAAGTGATTTTGGATAAGAAACGTTTTAAATATTTCATTCCTATGGTTAGCTTAATTTAATTTTTAAGTGTTCAAATTTTGTATTGGATTTAATGGGTGA